>NC_056738.1:340244641-340282141 GCF_019279795.1 Protopterus annectens | reverse complement strand
GGTGTCCTCAGTGCAAAATCTATAACAGGAAGTGACACAATTCTCCATTTCTGCAGATTTTATTTCTAAAGCACATGAGTTTAGTTCTGGACAGGATAGGAAAAATGTATTAAAATCAAACAGCTATAATGGTAACGATGTGACTGCAGGACAGATGCCAAGATTTATTACTACATCTGGAACTAATACGTTTAAAATAAATGAAGTAATAAAAAGATATTGACCAATTTTAAAGACAGACCCCTTTTTTGAACAAATATTAAATGAATATTGTCATTTTGGTTATAGGAGGGGGAAAAATATTGGTTAATAAATGAGTATAAAAAAAGTTCCTTTCTGGGTAAAACTGTTAAGAGTGAAACATCAAGGGGCAGCACATTTTGTGGGAATTACATATATTGTAAAATTGTGCCCAGAACAAAATCTTTTACATCAGTAAATACAATGAAAGTATTTGAAATCAGGACATTAGTTACTTGTAATACTTATTGGGTTATATATATGGCTGTATGTAAGTGTGGAGCTTTCTATATAGGCCAAACTTCAAGACCTTTTAAACATAGAATATCACTGCATATTAGTGATATTAATTGTAAAAATGGAAAAGCACATTATATAAGCATCATCTGGAACACATTGGGGCACACTTTATTTTTGTAGTTATAGATAGGGTTATGGGTGATGGGCTATCACAAACAAAAAAGCATAAATTTTTAGATAATAAAGAGAAGACTTGGATTATTAATTTGGGGGCATTATATAAACCAGGACTGAACTTTAGTTGGTAGAGTTATTGTAATGTATTTAGAATAGAGAATAATTTTATTATATAGTTTCAGTTTATGATGTTAAATAATGGATATTATGCTGAAATAGGAACATTGTCTGTTTAAATGATTACAATAATAAATGGAGGATTGTGTCACTTACTGTTATAGATTTTGCACTGAGGACACCTATATGGTGAAACCGATTTGCTTGGCTTTGAGGCTGTGTCTTTATGTTATATGTACTATTTATGTACCTTTCCATTTGGATTAAATGTGACTTTTCTGCCTTCGTTGAGTGGTTTATTAACTATGGTACATTTATGACGTGAGTGAGTGCTGGGGGATTACTGTGGTGTTGCATTTATTATGCATGTGCATCGCTATAGCTTCAGGGTGGCCATCGGCCTGTGCACCAGTTTTGTGGATTATTGTGGATTACTATGTGTATATATATATATATATATATATATATATATATATATATATATATATATATATATAAAATGTGTATACACACACACACACACACACACACACATATATATATATATATATATATATATATATATATATATATATATGGGTCTACTTTTATTTGTTGAAGTTACGTTTCTTCGACAAACAAAAGTATGACCCCAATTATGTGAAAGTGCACTTTTGTGAATTCCAGTTCACCGAACCGGTGATACAAATTAAATTGCACACTATAAAAGCAGTTTTGCAGGGGGCAAGCCCCCCACACCCCTGCTACTTTATATATACTAACTCCGAGAATGCATTACATGCTACAAGCATGCTAGAGTGGGGATAAAGGAATATACCTGTTTTCCCACTGTAGTACGATTGGGGTCATACTTTTGTTTGTTGAAGAAACGTAACTTCGACAAATAAAAGCAGACCCATATACACACAGACACACACACACACACACACACACACACACACACACACACTAGAATACTTTGATATGTGTTATGTATTGATAATGCATACATAAATAGCAAAGCATTCTGATGTGATATGTATTGATAATGCTAAAGAATCTATAATACCTGACTAAAACAACACATGACACTTCATGTGTTGTTTTAGTCAGGTATTATAGATTCTTTACCCCAGAACTCCCCCTTTTACTACTAAAGGACAGATGCAGCTCCTATATGCTTTATCCCATGCATGGGTCCCCTCAAATTATCTGTGTACATTCATGGGTCCCCTCAAATTATCTGCTACCTGTACACTCGTGCCCGATTTCAATTAACTTGTAATATTGGGTAGTATTTACATGCTAAGGCCACTAGATGGCAGCACAAGTCTGCTTCTCCTTCCCTATTTGAATTCCCATCCATAAGAGAAGCTAGCTCTGCTAAACAAACAATCCAGTTTCTAGTAATTACCCCATGCAGTGCTACCTTTCCCTCCCCGAGCCTTTCCCCCTTTTCTCTATTTTTCACACCTATTAAATCTAGACCTATAAAGGAACATATATCCCTACCTCTGTTCTTATATCCTATTGTAATTTTAAGCAGATTAACTGTTTTAGATCCCCCTGCACTCCCTACATTGACCCCTTTTCTGTGGTACTGCTTACAAATCCATAATTGTATTAGCTCAGACTGTATACTCTAAATTCCCCCCAAGTCTCTCTGTCCCACCTCCTATACACCCTGCTAACTCCTTCTCCCTCTACAAAAGCTTACCTGACCCTGGGAGCGATCCCAAATGAGCTAACTGATTGTTTTTTGTTTGACTTACCTTTTCCTTGCTCTACCCGCTCCGTTCGCCCTGCAGGCTCACTCCGCTCCCCTACCCTACTCCCAATTCCCACCCACCCCCAGTGGTCCTATTCTTATACATGTATAACCCAACCCACTACTATATCCACCAATAAGACAGCAAACCTAATTTGCTCCACCCTATTAACTCTCTATCTCCACACCCCAACACGCTATTATATCCACCGATAAGATAGCAGAAGTAATTAGCTCCACCCTATTATCTCTCTATCTTCACACCACTCTACTACCTGCTTCTTTTGAACACACCTTCACTTACTATGTATAACCCAAGCATTTATAACTATAACTTCCTTCTCTTCTCCTTCCTACTTCTAAACACTCTTCTTATTTCCTACTCCCTTACCTTCTTTGAAAATAGAAAACTAACTTTATCCCATCTAACACTAAAACAAACTAATACCCACTTTGAATACACCCCACAATCACATAGCAACATTACTTCATCATCCTCATACCTCAGACCTCAATACCACAGAACAACACATATCAAGTTTCTTCTACTTGTGAAACCTTTTTCAATATCTTCCAAACTTTGTAAACACACATATAGTCACCAACAACTATTATTCATCTATGGTGACATTCATCCTAATCCAGGCCCAAACCCCTACCACCCTACTATCCCCTCAATAAACCAAGCTACTTATTCAAGTCTTACCACCAATCTCAATTCTCTACAGATAGCCCACCTTAATATTCACAGCCTGAATAATAAAATAACTCAACTACATGCCCTCCTTGATCTATATTCCTTTGATATCCTTTGCCTAACTGAAACCTGGCTAAAGACAAACACCAAGGACAATGACATACTACCACCAGGTTATAACATCATTAGACTTGACCGTAATATCAAAAAGGGTGGAGGTGTAACTGTACTTTACAAAACTGAACTACTGGTTACCCTACTAGATATCAAACCACCCGCACTAAGTAATACTGAAATCTTAATCACCAAATTACAAATTAATACAAATAAATCCATTTATATTACTTGCTGTTACATCCCACCAGGTAACAACATTAATACCCTTGAAAACCTTCTCAGCTGGTTCTCAACCTCCTTCCCTCAGGAAACTATACTGCTAGGAGACTTTAATATTGATTGGAATTGTTGTATTTCCCAAATACCCACTTCACATATAAACCTCTATGGCTTTAATCACACTATTACCGTCCCTACAAGAATAAACAAAACCAGCTCTAAACAGAGCACCCTGGACTGGATTCTAGTTAATAACAACCCCATGACGTATGTCACAGGAACACTACCTGATAATATTAGTGACCATCTAATCACTTTCATCAACAGACTAAAGAGCCCTATTGCCAATAATATACAACTCAGAACTACCAGGAGCAAAACTAATTTCAAGCAAGCCAACTTCCAACTAGAACTCAAAGCTTGCAATTGGTCTCCCCTAAAATACTTACCTCTTGATGAAGCTGTTTTATACTTTAACAACAAATTCCTCCAAATTCTCAACCACCATGCCCCCACAAGATTAATAAAAACCAAAGCAAAGATTGCTCCTTGGCTATCTAAAGAAACCAAACAAAAAATGCTACTTAGAAATAGGACTTGGGACAAATGGTGATCTACCAAAATCCTAGCTGACCACCTGATCTTTAAACAACTTAGAAATGAAACAAAGAAACTAATATTCCAAGATAAAAAAAATGACTACTGGAAATTCCAACATACACAACGTCAAAATCCTCAGAAATTCTGGGCTGGTATCAACAAACTTCTACACCCAGGCAATTCCAAAACACCCACTCCTTCTAACCTCACTCAAACTACACCCAAGCAAATTGCTGACACTTTCAACTCATTTTTCTCAGACACTGTCACTACCCTGGCATCAACTTTATCTCCTCAGTCCACTCAAGTACCTCTCTCCCTGAACAATGAACCCCCCCCTCTTTCAAACTGCAACCTGTCTCAACAGATCTCATCTATACCTTACTTACAAAGCTTAAACCTTGTACCCCCTCAGCTGACCTTATCCCAGCTGAGTACCTACAAATAGGAGCCAAAGCACTTGCCTTTCCTTAACCGAACCATCACTGAAGGTACTATTCCTACCCTCTGGAAGGTCTCTCACATCATTCCACTTCACAAGGGTGGTAACTCTAACGAGCTCTCAAACTTCCGTCCCATAGCTTTACTTTCTCCACTAGCTAAAATCATGGAAAGATGTGTTCATAGGCAATTACTTGACCATCTCCTCCGAAACAATCTCCTAGCAGATTGCCAACACAGTTTTAGACCTCATCACAGTACCACCACTGCTCTCTTGTCATTCTCTGACAATATTAATAAAAATCGGAATAATAACCTACTTTCCTCAGCTCTTTTCTTAGACCTCTCTAAGGCCTTTGATATGGTCAACCATCCTCTCTTACTAAATATCCTTAAATCCTTCAATTTAGACTCTCAGGCTATCCAGTGGTTTAATTCCTACTTAGACAATCGACAACAAGCAGTACTATGGGAAAATCATTTAACATCTCTTCTTCCTATCACAATAGGAGCACCACAAGGCTCAATACTGAGACCTCTCCTCTTTTCTATTTTTATTAACAACCTAAATAAGTCCATTCCACAATCCATCTGTATTCAATATGCAGACGATTCTACACTGATATGTTCAGCTCCCTCCCCAACTGAGCTTCAGGCTACTACACAAAAAGTCTTCTCTGCAGCCAAAAACTGGTTCCACCAATATTGCCTATTACTGAATCCCAAAAAGACTAAATTATTACTCTTCACACCTACACAAAAGTCTTCTTCTTTTACCTTCAATATTACTTCTAACAATGGCACTATAATATCCCCTGACCCCACCACCAAACTTCTTGGTGTCACAATAGACCACAATCTCAACTTTGATTCCCATATTAACTTAACCATCAAGTCAGTCAATAGGAAACTTGGATCTCTCTATAGGCTTAAACCCTACCTTATAACCTTAGCCAGAAGTACTTTAGCACAAACACACCTGCTCTCTGCCCTTCTTTACACCTCACCGATTTTTACAAACTTATCTAAATCTAATTTCAATAAATTCGCAACAGCATATAACAATATAGCCAGATTTGCAACAGGAGCCCCTTTCCGTACCCATCATTGCTCTAATCTTAAACAACTAGGCTGGCTAGAACTACAAAATCAAATTTTACTACAGCAGCTAACCATCACCCACAAAATCTTCTATCAGCCTGCTAATACTACTATACTTAGCTCCCTTATTACTCCTAATAAAAACATCTCTTCCTTACGCTCTGCCACCAAGCTTCTAGCAGACTCCTTTAAATCCAACAACAAAGCTGGGAACAGTTTGTTCGCCAACTGTATTGCACCTGCCTGGAACAAACTTCCAAGTGAAATTACCGCAATTACCTCTTTAAATACTTTCAAGAAGCATCTTAAAACTTTGCTTAATTCCCTATGGCTCTGCCCTTGTACTAACCCTGACTAAACTTTTTTTTCTCTCCACTACCATTCCTTGACCTTCTAATCTTCACTTGCTTTCTACAGTTCTTTTGTTATTCTATTCTCTAAGGATCAATTGTACTGAGAGTGGAAAAAAAAAAAAAACACAAATTTGTACTTCTTTATTTTGCTTAAGAATCTCATTATATACAACTGTACATTTGTGCATATTTCCTTTTGTATAACAAGTGATGTATCTACTGTCTTTTTGTGGAGCTTTTCTCCCCGGGCCTCTACTGAAAATGGACATATATCCAGCTAGACTAGCCCGGTCAGCAAATGTAAAATAAAAAAATAAATAAATAAATGTAAACTGTCACAAATGTGTAAAAATTTTGCTCCGTGTTTTCTACCAGGATAAAATATTTGTCATAGTACCTCAATCCATTATCAGAAAGCAGTGCATATAATATACATGTACATGTACATATACATATACAAATACATATACGGTTTACTATTAAAAGGTCGAACGGCACTCCGAATGTCGTATAGTCGACAACGGAAGGCCGAAACTGCTAATCGCGAACTCGGAAAAACAATCTAGGAATGGGTTTCAACATGGGTCGAGGTAGGGGAGATGTTTGTAGTTCAGAATAATACGAACACCTACCTCAACCCATGTTAACACCGTTCCTAGATTGATTTTCTGACTTCGACATTCGACATTTATGACCTTCCGGTGTCGACTATACGCCATTCGAAGGAGTGCCGTTCGACCTTTTAATAGTAAACCACATATACATATGTGAGTGTGCATATAAATGTGTGTGTGTATGTGTTTTATTTATAAAAACACACACATACAAAGTTTCTGGTATATGACAAAACAAAAAACTTTAAGACGGTACAAAAACAAAAGCTGATGAAGTCTGTATTTTAGATTAAAGCACTTACTGTCTAATGCTGTTGCTGTTTGCTGCTTCCTTTCATTAAACGGCTTTTGTTTTTGTACCATCTTAACGATTTTTTCATTTCGTTTTTAGTACTGTTCACTGTTTTTTTTGTTCTGGTATATGACATATGAAATATCTGGTATGTTTAAGAAATGAGTTACATGATAACTGGCAAAGCCAATAGTTAAGAGTTGAGTTTTATTATTATTTAGTGCAAGATATATTGCATTATCACATAAAGCAGATCCTTATATATTACATTTCATCCATTTCTCTATGTTTTTTTTTGATAGAGTACTGTTTACAGTGACGTTAGCAGGCTAAGTATTTACTGACTTGGCTCTAGGTAGTTTATACAGATTTTAATGGATAAACAGTCTCCTGAATGTTTTTTCTAAAAGTTTCTGAAGTAAATTGTAATTTTTAAATGGTATTTCACTAGTTTGTTATATTATTGAACTTATCTTGCAAAGGACTACATGTACAGCTGAGCTAGGGATCCCAATGAACCCACATCTGCAAATACTCCACTGTTTGTATACCGTTGCATGATTAGTAATGGCTTTG
The DNA here is from genome assembly GCF_019279795.1 of Protopterus annectens. Classification (NCBI taxonomy): domain Eukaryota; kingdom Metazoa; phylum Chordata; order Ceratodontiformes; family Protopteridae; genus Protopterus; species Protopterus annectens. The sequence goes on along the minus strand of NC_056738.1, from coordinate 340,274,610 downwards.
TCATTTGTGTGCAGCTCAGGAATGTGCTGACAGCTGATATAACTTGAAAAAGCTATAAACATTCACCTTACTAGGGGATATATATATATATATATATATATATATATATATATATATATATATATATATATATATCAAGGAATGATCACCACCACCATCATCATCATCATCATTTTCCTTTCGCTCTGTCAATCGGTGAATATATTTCCTTTTCAAATTTATTAGGCAATTTATACCCATTTAGGGTGAAAGAAATGCTAAGCTAATAACCACACCTGTATCTAGTTCATTATTGTACTTTATAGGTTGATAGGTTCATAGTTAAGTACTAGGCCAACTGCACTTGGCCAAAGTTTCCCTTTTGCACTTGAAATAGCCTATTCCACTTAGTTGTCGATTGGTCTTACCCATCCCATGGCCAATAATTATATATTACACCTAATGAGAATCACAAGGATCATAACACAGATAATTTGAGGGGACCCATGCATGGGATAAAGCATATAGGAGCTGCATCTGTCCTTTAGTAGTACAAGGGGCAGTTCTGGGGTAAGTTTCTGTTTTTTATCCATAGATCCAAGTTGCAGCTCAAAATGGACAGGGATGAACTTTGTTTTATGTGGATGGGGAGCCTGTTCCAGAGCTGCAGTATCCTCTGCAAGATAATACCTGCCCCCCCAAAGCATTCTGTTGAAATTAAACAAGAGGTTTAGATCCCTAGACTGAGTATTTCTGATGCCATTTGACTTGCTGATGTGTAGTAAATTCATTAGTAGTGTATCAGACGATACCTTGTATGCCGGACACAGACCACCTCTTAGCAGTCTGTAGGAAACCATGTATAGTAATACAGTTTGAGTCAGTCTTTGTAAGACATGTAGTTTAGGCCTTATATTGTTTTAGTAAGGTATCTCTGTGGGCATTCCAGTTTTTGCTTGTGCCTGGATAGATACATGCCAAAAGCTGCATTATATTTAATGACTGGCCTAATGAAGGCTGGGTAAAGGGGGCAATGACATCCCTAGATGTAGACAAAATCCCTTTGTTTAGAAGCTGTACAGTATAGAAGAACTTTCTTACAATAGACCCATGTTGGTTCAAAGTTAGGCCACTGCCCACATAAGTGCCCGAATTCCAAACAATTTGGTCATCTGGCAGAAAGACCAGCTATATGCAGGTACAGGCTTCATCTTAGTACAGAAGTAACAGGCCTGTATACATAGTGGTTGGTTAGACAATTTTATGTTATACATTTAAATTAGGGTGGAAGCAAGAAGGGAGCATGACAGAAGCAGGAGAGGGTAATGGTGCTTAGGCAGCAGACAGAAGGTAAAAAGAGATGAAAAACATATTGATGAACAAGCAAAAAAGTGACTTGACCAAAGAAATTTCGGAACAAATGTTATTCTTTGTTGGAGAGAGTAAATATTATTAAGATGTCTATATTACCTTGGATATTGTTTCTGTTTGGACAATATATTAATTCCTCCCGCAGAAGAGTAATAGCTTGAAACTGCTGTTATAAATTTTTTGTGGACAGGAGGCTTACTAGAATACTGTGGGAAGTGATAACTGTCCCACAAACTCAAAGAAGTTTAGCAATGGCTAATATTAATAAATATGTTATTGCTTGTTGTTGTTGTTGTGTCTTTCAGCTTTTCCGGGTTAGGGGTCGCCACAGCGGAACTCCGGTCTGCTAATGATTGGCAGTAGATTTGTACGTGCCGAGTTGCTGGCCTTGATGCACAACCTTCAATGAAGGTACGCCCATTCACGCATGTTTCCACACAGAAGACGCTCTAGCTGAGAATCGAATAGGACAATGTCTTACTGTGAGGCGACAATGCTACCGCAGCACCACCACTGCAGTACTAAATATGTTATTGCTTATTGTTGTTGAGTCTTTTGGTTTTTCCCGGTTAGGGGTCACCACAGCGGAACTCTGGTCCGCTAATGACTGGCAGTAGATTTTGATGTGCCGAGTTGCCAGCACTGACGCACAACCTTCAACGAAGGTACGCCCATTCATGCATGTCTCCACACAGAAGACACTCTAGCTGAGAATCGAACAGGACAAAGTCTTACTGTGAGGCAACAACACTACCGTAGCACCACCACCGCAGTACAAATATGTTATCGCTTGTACTTTTCTAAATATTGTTAATATTCAGTAATGGGATAAAAAGTATACAAAGTAATGAGAAATAAATTAATTAATTCTTGTATTCCCCTTCCAAAATGACTAAGCACTAATTCTTCAAACTTTGTTTCAATTGAATACTTTAAAATTTTTATATTTCACAATTATTAAGTTTAAAATATTTTTGATCTCATGCCAAAATCACGAGATTAGCCAATGTCATCCTTTGATGATATTTGTGGTACTTTCCTTGAGACTGTATACATGTTAGGATTATGAATTACAAAATAATTATAGAAATTCATTAATTTCAAAATTATTTAATGATATACATCAAAGTTTTGAGTTTTGAGTTTACTTTCCCAAGTATAAGAAAACCTGGACTTATCAATGTGAAGAAACAAATAACTGTAACATATGAAGTCCTATGAGAGATAATCCAAATAATATTTTAACAGGGAAAAGATGGGAATGTTTTCTTCCAGTCAAGTTTAGTGAACAAAGATGGTTAAACATAATAAAGGGCATTTATGCTAATCATAAATCAATAATAAATAGGTCTAGCCAGTGTAAAATAGTTCTTGGTATGTATTATATCAATAACAGACTATGTTGATACATATGAAAGATTATTGTTCTTGCTGAGATTGCCAAACTGAGTTTACAGATTTGTATATTTGCCGGTGGCTATGTCCCCAAATATAGCACTACCAGAGGAAAATGCATGGATTATTACAATAGCGGGTAAAAGAAAAAATAGTTTTTACACCAGAAAGTTTTTGTTGGATATTTTAGATATATATTCAGAAAGAGCTGGATTATAGATCGTATTAGCATCAAAGATAACTAAAAAAATGATAATGAAATCATAATGAAACTGAAATAATGATGTGGTGCAGTGGTGCAGTGGTTAGTGTTGTTGCCTTACAGTAAGAGGTTCTCCGGTTCGATTCTCAGTTGGGATGCCTTCTGCGCATTGTCTGCATGTCCTCCTTGCATTTGCATGGGTTTCCTCCAGGTGTTTCAGTTTCCTCCCACATTTCAAAGACGTGTCTGGAGCATTTCTCCCTGGGCCTCCGCTGAAAATGGGATCTGTCCCAGTCAGACTTTCCTGGTAAACAAATGTTAAATAAATACATAAAGGTTGGAAAGCTTGCTCAGTGTTCAAGTTTATAGAATATGAATGGTAGAGTCTTTATGATGAGTATATTGTCATAAAAAGAGTTTTTCAAATTTGAAAGCTTCATTTAACTCTATTGATATGAATGCATACACTCTCACTGAATTATATATTCCTTTTTCTTCTGTTCATCCTTTTCTCTTGCTTAATGTCTCCTTTTTATGATGGCTATGCATATATTTGGAATCTATTCATTTTGTAGTTGATTTATGTATTTTAATTGCTAAAATAATAAAAAAAAACACTAATTGCACCTACACAGTGAATTTTTGGATAGCCAAGTATACACATTTTGTGAAGTTCTACAGTCTTTCAGTATTATTTGCATGTCTAGTATTTATCATAATGCTAAATGTGTCAGAATTATTGCAAAGTAGAAAAGCTAAATCCTGGTATAGCATGTCATGGTCTGCCATATGTATATATAATATCAACAAGTGTTTGTTCTACAACAGTGATATTGACTCTTGCTTTTTAATTGGATGATTGAGTCACCCACTATAATGCAAACAGAGAAACATATCGTTTATGCGTGTCTTTCAGAACCTCTTCTTACTTGACTTTGTGGAGACCTAGAGACTTGGGTCACCCAAAGAAGCATGCCTAATTATTAATTATTACATTTTATCTGTAGATGAGAATTATTCATGACTGGATATTTGGATCCTCTAAAGCCAATGTGAAAACAGAAACCTTTGAACGCTATTCTTGCAGTTTATCACAGTATGTGATGTCTATAGATGACATTTTTACCCATCTATACTCTCTGCCTATTTTCCTCATTGTTTCTGTCTATTTCTTTTTTCCCATGATTGCTTTTGGAATGAAAAACAATACTACTGAAGGTGAAGGTAGGCAGACTGATATTTTAAAGTTGTAAAGTAATTTTGGATTAATATTATCAAGTAGAAAAGTAATGTTGACAGTCTTGACTGCAAATTAAATTTGACAGAGAAGCAGAGACGTACTGAGCACCCTCTGTACCCTTCGACTTGAGGGGGCCCTGCAAGAAAGGGGGCCCCTAAAAGTGACAAGAAAATGTAAGGTGATACATTATACTGCTATTGGCAGCCATCAGTTGTCTGTTGGTCAGTTTCAAATTTTAGTTGGGTCTGCAGCTAAGCACAGGCAGAATTTGTTTTAGCTACAAATAATTGTGTCATCATGAAACTAACGAAAAATTTATATTTTCTCCCACAAATCTCCAGACAGCTGTCACATTTCATGTTTTCTCGGGACACAAATCCCAGGTAAAAGCTGTCCTAGTCCATAAATAGAGATGTGCTAAACCCTATTAACTTAACACCGTTATATAACCCCGTCACCAGTTTCTTTTTTTAGTCAGCTGTTAGTTTCTATCATCTCTTACACATCTGTGCATACAGCCATCTGTCCTTGTTACCGAATTAACATTCCAGTTCACTTACCAGGCAACAACTTGAGCTTATTTAAAACCCGTTATAGGTGCCTTAATATTTCACAGGATTTCAGAGTGGGCTTTGTGCTCTGTAAGACCAGCGTCAAGAGGACAGAGCTGTGTGCTGATAATTTAATTGTAGATTTAATGGAGTGTAACGCTAGTGGACGTTATTGTATTTAGGGAATAGGCAGCAGTATGTTGGCAACCTGATTGGAGAAGAAGGAACCTTCTCTAGAAAGGTGTTAATACAAATAATAGCTGCAGCAAGACAGGTCCGCCACTTCATAGCAGAAAAGAATAAAGCTTGTGTGTGACAGTGTATGAGAGTAAGTAAGACACAGATCGAACCATACCTCTCAACTTCTAAAAGCAAGAAATCTGGAAAAAGCCATTAATAAAAGTGGGCTAAGGGCCCAAAAATTGGGACAAATTTTTAATATTGCACTTACAGACTTAGAAAGGGGATAGACTAACAGGTTTTGCTTTACTGTGAATTTTCTGAAGGGTATGCAGTTTTAAACTCAAATGGCTGTCATTCTTTTCCAACTTCAGTCTTTAATGATTTGCCACTAATTTGCCAGAAAACCACAATTTTATGAAAAATGGACCAAAAATATGAGGCAAAAATCTGGACATTCTGTGAAAATCTGTACAGTTGAGAGGTATGCCCGGGTGAACGAGCAGATATTTTACACTCATTGAGCATTTCGTTTGCTGTTTAGTGAGTGTAAAAAATGAATCAAAAAAGTGTTGGTGTGTTTATGCTGTCTGTGTGTGTGAGTGAATGTGTGTATGAAAGCAGAGGAGGCTCTGTGTATGTGTCTTTTACTGCTGGACCTATTCAAAGAATGTGTATTTGTGTTCATAATGGCGGTCAATGAATAAATAAATTTTATTAATGTAGTTGTTTAATTTTTTAGCATTTCCAGTGAAAAGGCATGCTTTGTGATGTTGTCTAATAGAATGTATAAGAGCAGAGCTAGTAAACGAAAGGCAGCAAAAGATGCCGAGAAGCAACTTGAGAAAATTCCAAAGTTGTCAACGTATTTTACGCTGCAGTCCAATGTACAGGTACAGGCACATGAAATGGGCAGTGCTAGCAGTAATGAGCCGTATCCAGAAGTGCTTCAAGTGAGGTCGAAGGTGAAGCCAGTTGTTCTACTACCAAACAAACTGTGACAGATATTCCAGCTGCTGCCATGAAAGAAGTATCTGAATTTGAACCACTGACTGATGATCCCGGAGACTGGCCATCTATAATATTGGACAGACAAGTGTGTGACATTGTTGAACGTGGCCCACCACAGCAGAATGAAAGTTACGGATTTCCATTCAACTAAGAAAGATGGAGGTTCACAAGTACTCATTTCTATCGAACCATGGCAAATGGTGAGACAATAAGATGTTCATGGTTAATGTACTCAGTCCAGAAAGATGCTATTTTTTGTTTTTGTTGTAAATTATTTGGCACTGGCAGCATACCACTATGTAGTGGAACATCTGCATGGAAAGCACTGTCAAAAAGACTTCAGCAGCATGAAACAGGCAGAGGTCATCAAGACTGTATGGTGAAATGGTTTGACCTTCGGTCAGGCATAGTAAACTGTACATCTATTGACCAAGTCGAATTGCAGGCTTTTATGAAAGAAAGTGATTTTTGGAGAGATGTTGTCAAATGCATGATTGATGTCATTATTTTCTTATCTGAAAGCAACATGGCATTTCGAGGAAGTAATGAAAAGCTTGGCGATCGTTCAAATGGCAATTTTTTGGGACTGTTTGAATTGCTTGCAAAGTATGATACTGTCTTCAGTGAACTTTTACAAAGGATTAAGAAGGCAGAGATGCATGTTCAGTACCTCAGTCCACAGATCCAAAATGAGCTGATGCAACTTGTTGCCAGTAACATTCAAGAGGCCAACATAGCGCAGCTTAAAAAAGCAAAATATTACTCAGTTATTTTGGACTGTACTCCCGACGTGTCACATTAAGAACAGATGTCAGTGGTGTTACATTTTGTTGAATGCAATGGTGATGATGGTGTCAATATTCATGAAGCGTTTGTTGGTTTTCTTAATGTTTATGATACATCTGGCAAGGGCTTATTGGAAGCGTTTCTTGAAAAGGCAGACAACTTAGGAATAGACATTGCTGACATGAGAGGCCAAGCTTATGATAATGGGTCCAGTATGCAAGGAAAGAATAAAGGAGTTCAAGCCCGCATGCTAAAAATAAATGACGGTACACTGTATGTACCATGTGGAGCTCACACTTGGAATCTTGTAATCTCAGACAAGACAAAGTCATTGAAATATGCCGTTGACTTTTTCGGTCTGATTAACAGAATATACGTTGTCTTTTCATCACCTTCATGTTGCGATATACTTCAAGAACATATGCCAATATCTGTTAAAGGGTTATCGGACACTCATTGGGAGGCGATAATTGATGCTGTGAAGCCATTGCATTATCACTTTGAAGAATTATGCAATGCTTTGTCATCTTTGCGAGAACATACACTCGAAAAAAAAGATGGCGATACAGCAACAGAAGCCGGTGCGATTTTAGACCATGTTACTACGTGGCCTTTTGTTCTGACTGTGTGCACGTGATACAATATACTGTTTCACATCAATAAAACCAGCAAATTAATTCAGTCACTAGATGTTTCAATTGATGTCCTGCAGGCAGAAGTCTGTGCTACAATGAAGCTTATGCAAGACTATCGAAATACAGGATATAACTCTGTAGTCACGAATGCATGTGAAATAGCAGAGTATATGGGTATTGGGCAGGTGTTTCCAGAAACCAGAGTGCCATGTAAGAAGAGAATGTTTGATTATGAATATGCTGATGATTCGAGTCATCATTCTGCCAAAGAAAAATTCAAATCACAGTTCTTTCTTGCTCTCACTGATCAGGCCATATCGTCTGTTCTATCACGATTTGACCAACTCGTGGAGTGGTATAAGTTGTTTGGATTTCTGTACAACTCTAACAGCCTGAAGCAGTATTACAGAGAAAATGAACTGGAAAATCACTGCAAAAATTTTGAAAGAAAAATGGGAGACATTGATGCCAATGAACTCGTATTGGAATTGAATCGTTTTATTTATGTCATCGAGAAAGAGAGGGGACTTGTCACGGTAAGCAATTTTTTTACGGTACATATACAAGAACAGCCTTCAGGAGGTATCTCCGAATCTTTGCATTTGCATCAGAATTCTTTTGACCACACAAGTTACTGTCGCCAGTGATGAAAGGAGCTTCAGCATGATGAAACTGATCAAGAATATTTTGTGCTCAACCATGACAGGTGACAGGCTTTCTGCACTTGCAGTTATCTCAGTCGAAAACAAGATTGCCAGATCTCTGGACTATGATGAACTGATTAACCAATTTGCAGAAAACAAGGCTCAAAAGAAGTGCTTTGCATAAATACGCTAATGGTATACGGAATACATGTACACTGTAGGCCTATGTATACATAATATGAATCCTGTATATATGTTAGCATGCTAAGAAGACATTTGTCACCTTGTTCTGTTCCAGACATGTTTTGTTAATAATTTCTATGCAATTTTGTGTGCATTATGCTAACTGAACAGTCATGGACCAACTGCAATGCAACTTTTAGAATTACATTTCATATATTTCATTAATGATGAATACAGCATACATGAGTTCATTGGCTGAAAGCAGTCTTTTGACGTGCATATTTACGCAATTGAATAACTGGATTTATTATTATAGTTACACTAAGCACTAGGCTCTAGTAGTTTAGGATTATTTTTAGCTTGGTCTTGAGTAAGCACTAAGCCCTAGCAATTTAGGATTATTTTTAGCTTGGCATTTGTTGATGTGTGTGGACAGTGTGGTGAATAAAATGTTAATTTCAGAGGGACAGTGTAAAGGGCCCCGGACGTATGTTTGGAGGGGGCCATGTTCTTTGTTGCTATGGCCCTGCAGAGAAGCTGTCATTTGCTATTTACTGGGCCTTCCAGAGAGATCTGAATTAACCATTAACCTGGTATATTGTTGCAGTACATGCTGGTACAACATTCACCAACCCTGCCATCAACTTGCTGCAAAAAGTCACATCCAGCAACACGTCTATTCATCATTCTGCTCAGTCTATCCATATCTCTTCATGTATTTACAGGCCATGTATCGCATATAGCATTACTGCAGACACTATGCTATGGTATAGCTGCTAGTGATCAGTGGCTCATTAGGTAACACACTTGCCTCTGACGCTGAAAGATCACATGGATGTGTATTCTAATTCCAGATCAGCTGCTTGGATTCATGTTTGATTGTCAATGCTGCAGTGCAAAGTAAGGGGTTGTTGCACTCCTGAATGAGTCGTCCTTTGGATGAAACATTAAAATGAGACCCCATCTGCCCAATCTGATGATAGTTCAGGTGGATGTAAAAGATCTTGTTGCACTTATGGGAAGGAGGGAGGAAGTTTGTTTAATAACTTTTATGCACCAAAAAAACTTAATTTACAATATATATGATATGTACATTTACAAGGATCGCACCTTATCTAATATGAACATTTGCATGGTAAATGAAAACAAATTGCTGCAGTTGTCAAGCCTTAAATCTCCCTGTCCTGCTATAACTAGACTCGAATGTGTGTAGTCATATGATTCTCATATTGCCATTCTTGTCTGCAATGTTATCATAGTTTCCATAAGTAATCTTTTTTAGACATCTTTATTAAATCCCATTTTCAACAGTGACATGGGTGCACATTCATTAATAGAAGAGAAAACAAAACACAATATAATTTTTGTGCAATTTATATGCAATATACATACACACGTTGGATTCAACAACTATCATTCACTCCATTTCATAAATTGCTCACCTGCTGCCTTCCCTTATACCTCACTCTTCCTGCTGAACATTATTCTGCATGGATCGTTCCCACATGTTCCATTTATTGTTATATAATTTGCTCATTCCCTATTTACTTTACTTTTGTTTACTGGGAAAGTCCAAATGAGCATGCAGACCCATTTAAGCAGAGGCCCAGGGAGAAAAGCTCCAACTGACTTAAGTTACATTGCATTAGATAAACGCATACAAAAATGGAAAAACAATCATACATGTGTATAGAGCTTTTACAAAATTCACAGTATAATAAGTTTAAAAAATCACTGAGACTATTGTTAACAGACATTGAGATATTGTAAAGATCCCACCTCCGATTCTTTTCACTTTTACAATATTCAGTACTTCAGTTAAGGCTGCTTTAGATTTAGATTTAGATTTTGATTTTCTAGTAATTGTTTTTTTTTTACAGCCAGTAGCATTAAACTTAGTAAGGCTTTAGTATGTCTATGCAATTCATATCTTATGCTTCAGCTCAAAATAATAATTTCCTTAATTACAACAATTTGCTTGCCCTACATTTCTAACCAGTTACTCTATAGAGAATTTTAAACATATGCCAACTCATTGCATTCCCCCAAAACACGTTTTCAATCACCTATCTCTTTCCCATCACAACCTGAGCATTTTCTAGCTACCTGAGGAAGAATTCTCTAAAGTCTGTTTGGGGTACAAAAATACCCGTGCAAACACTTTGAAGCAAAACTGCTAAATCTTCTGGACTTTGTTGTATACTTGGAAGCCATACAAATGTTGTCCCCGTTTCCCTTTCCGAACTGCCCTTCCATCCTCTCTTCCCAGTATTTTCTAACCTCCTGTCATTCCTTCTTATAGCTATCATGCAATATTTGATATGCCCTACTAATAAACCCTTTTCTAACATCAGCTTCTGTTTTAGCCTCAGCTAAAAACCAGAGTTGGTCATTCACTTAGCTCTCCCATCCCTTTCTTTCTGTTATACTCTATTATCAGTCTCTGGTAGGGAAGGGGAGTCTCTAATATGCAGTCCAAACTTCTGCTTTGCCTCATCCCACTCTATCACCTTTCCTTTTCTACTTATTTGCTCTGAATTCCTTGGTTCCTTTGCTAATTTTGCTCATTGAATTCCAGATCCATCTTGCCTATTTTTATAATCTTGCTTGCAGTTATTCCTATTGGTAAAATCTCATTCCCTCCATTTCAATGTTGACTGCTTTATTACAAAACTTTATGCTGCTTTATAAAATTATATTTGTATTATTGTTGTTATTCTTCTTAAATATCTGCATCCAAAATCCTGCTGTCTCCTTATTTCTTGAACTTCCTTCCTGTTTCATCATCATCGCTTTCTACTTTGATTTATAATGTTCTGTGTTATGCATATGAGCCTTACCTACATAGCTCTACAGTATCATTTCAAATTAGGTAAACCTAAAACATCTTGTTCTAAGGTGAGAATCGATACCTCATTTAACTTTTACCTTCTTTCGCTCCCAAGTAAATTTCTTCATCTCTTTATTATTTACTAACCACAAGCTCTCTGCTGGTTGATAAAAATATGCCTGGCCTGTATATAAAACTGAAAACACTAAACAAATTTTCATGGCTTGTGTCTTGCAATCCATGTTCATAATCAAGGACGTCTAGTTTCAAATATTTATGTTATCTTTTCAGTGTTTTTCCACATATCCTTAGCTGATATTACAGGGCTCTTTTTAATCTCTACACCAAGATATATCTTGTTATCATGTCTTCATAAATACGGGTATTGTCGAGTCAGTTCAAGTGTTGGTACAGTTTACTTATACAAGTTGTGTTTTGTCTTCATTAATTTTACATTCCTAATAAACTTGAAACTGCCTCAGAATTATCCATGAAACCAAAATGTAATTTTATGGCCTCAAGTACAAAGTTATATCAGCAAACAAAGCTATTTTTAATTAGTATATCATTTATATCTTTGAATTTTTGAGTCCCATATTTTCCTGCCAGTGGCTCTAAACATAAAGCAAATAACATGGGGAAGGCTGACACCACTGCCTGATACCTCTGTTCAAATACACCTTGTTAGATAGGAAGCATCTTAACCTTAACTCTTGCCTTTGACCCTCCATATATCCTCCTAATTAGGCATATTATCCTGTCTGAGAATGCATATCCTGCCATCTTATCTAAATAAAGCTCTTCTATTCCTCCTCCTCTGCCAAAGTTGCTCCAGGCCATTCCAAAAACATTTTACCTTTTTGCATTCAATACAGAAATGCATCATTGTCTCTTCTATTGTTGGCCATACAACATGCACACCTTTACAGGTAACTTGTATAACAATGTTCTCCATAAAAGTCTAACTATTCAAGACCCTCTCAACCTTGTTTTTCTTCTGTTTATAGCTTTATGCATAGATTTATATACATCTATCCAAGTACCAGCCCAATACAACGTTTACGTTATTTCCCATACCATCGTTTCCCAAATTTCGGAATGTCAGCCAGGGTAAGCTTTTCTTACATTCTTCCATATTCTCCTCACATTATGGCTTCTTTTTTGTTCCCCTCACATTGTTCAGAAGTCTCCATATTTTACTGGCATGTTCCTTACCAGGGTGTTCCCCTCACATTGTTCAGAAGTCTCCATATTTTACTGGTGTGTTCCTTACCAGGGTGTTCCCCTCACATTGTTCAGAAGTCCCCATATTTTACTGGCATGTTCCTTACCAGGGTGTTCCCCTCACATTGTTCAGAAGTCCCCATATTTTACTGGTATGTTTCTTACCAGGGTGTTCCCCTCACATTGTTCAGAAGTCTCCATATTTTACTGGTATGTTCCTTACCAGGGTGTTCCCCTCACATTGTTCAGAAGTCCCCATATTTTACTGGTATGTTCCTTCCCAGGGTGTTCCCCTCACATTGTTCAGAAGTCCCCATATTTTACTGGTATGTTCCTTACCAGGGTGTTCCCCTCACATTGTTCAGAAGTCCCCATATTTTACTGGTATGTTCCTTACCAGGGTGTTCCCCTCACATTGTTCAGAAGTCTCCATATTTTACTGGCATGTTCCTTACCAGGGTGTTCCCCTCACATTGTTCAGAAGTCTCCATATTTTACTGGTATGTTCCTTACCAGGGTGTTCCCCTCACATTGTTCAGAAGTCTCCATATTTTACTGGTATGTTCCTTACCAGGGTGTTCCCCTCACATTGTTCAGAAGTCCCCATATTTTACTGGTATGTTCCTTCCCAGGGTGTTCCCCTCACATTGTTCAGAAGTCTCCATATTTTACTGGCATGTTCCTTACCAGGATGTTCCCCTCTCATTGTTCAGAAGTCCCCATATTTTACTGGTATGTTCTTTACCAGGGTACTGTTTTTCTCATGATGCTTTACTATATTTTTCCAATTCAGTATTGACCTTCTCATGATTCAATACTCTTAAATGTGCAGAGAAGCTTGGTACAAAATAGGGTTAACCAAACCTACATCTACTGTTTCTCATTTACTTATACATGTATTTATTTGTTTATTTATTTATCTATTTATATTATTTATTTTAGTTTGATAATCAGGTAAGTGGAGTGGTCATTAGACCTTTTTCCACCATAACTTATGCATGATGGCAAAAACAGTCATTATGTACAAACCAGAGAAGGAGAGACCGGTAGACCCGGATACTGAAACAATATAGCAGTTACAATATTTATAATGACTTTAATCATTTCAATGGCAGTCACAATATTTATAATGACTTTAGTCATTTCAATGGCAGTCACAATATTTATAATGACTTTAGTCATTTCAATGGCAGTTACAATATTTCCAGTAAAGTTAGTCATTTTTAACGGCAGTTCAATGGCAGCATGTCTTTGCTACTATCCATTTTACTGGGAAACCCCCTCTTTTTATTGGGTTTAACCTCAAAAGACACAAAATATCAACAATTATTTCAATTAACTCCTTTTCTTTATTACTAAAGAATACGCATGTGCCTCCCATATAAGCCAACTTTCTTAAAACTGCAGAAGAATTAGATTTTTTTCTCAAAAAGTGTGCTTAAATATTTTTCATAACGTTCCCATCTCAACAGTGTCTTGTACAACTGTTTATTAATCGCATCTTTGTTCCTTCACTATACAATTAACACCAGAATAGCACTCCTGAAATAAATTAAACCAAGTTCAGCAACATTACATTCCCTTTATATTCTTTATTACTCAGTACCAGACCTACACAACCTAAATATTTCTCCACTACCTTTGTAACTTCCTATACCCATAATCTTTTATTAACAATAGTATTCAAATCATTAGCATAGCTGAGTCTTAATTCCCTTTGAAAACAGTCTCTTCTGAATGTATATAATTACTACATTCATGACTAAGTTAAAGAAATTCCACACTCATCGGCATCCCTGAAATAACCCTTTCACCAGTGTATACTTATCATACATAGCTGTTATCCCTTCCCTTCACCCATGTATTCTCACACTTTGTTTTTTGTACTGTAATGTCTTTAATGCACATTATCAAGAGTAGATGCTGGAATCATATCTGCTGGATGAAATATTAAAATCCTCAGATACACAGACAACACTGGTCTGATGGTGCAAAATAAGGAATAATTAAAGAGACAGTTGATCTTGTTGCTCGAAAAAAAGAAAAAAAAAAAGTCATCTAACCCTATCCGTTCTTTGTAAATAAATGAGCGAGAAGTGAAGGCAGTGACAGATTTTATTTGTCTGGGTTCAAATATCTGTGCATGTGATGAATGTAGTTATGAAATTAAACAACACTTGTTTCTGGGAAGGAAAGCTATGGAAAAGTTGGATGAAATTTTAAAGAGAAAAGTCATCACATTACCAACAAAGTTTTGTATATTCAAAGTTATATCATTCTCAATAATGGCATATATTTAAACTGTAGAAGGAGGTACTGGAAAACAACCAGAGTACAAGCCACTTTTTAATGAAGTACACAGCAGGACACAAACATAAGAACACATTAACTGAATCACCGCGTTTTTGTCACAGTAACTTCCTCTAGTGCCTCCTTCTACAGTTTATTTGTTCTGCTTTTGGCACTTTTTCCACATTTGTTTTAATTACTAATGGTATATATTTGTGAGAGCTGGACTCTAAATAAGACTGAAGCTGAAAAAGCAATGTTATTGAACTGTGACATTGGAGAAGACTTTTGACAAGTCTGTGGACGTGAAAGTATCAAATCAGTCAATACCTAAGGTAATAAATGCAGGCTGTTCACCGGCAGGCCTGACAGTAAAACTAAAACTCAAATACTCACAAATACTTTGGTAATGTGAAGCTGGGATTTGCCAGAGAAGACATATATGCTGGGAAAGATTGGAGACAAAAGAAGAGGGTGAAAGAAGCTCAAATGTACTGAAGTAATGAATATAAATTTGCAAGAACTTAAAGAAACAGTTGTTGGTGGATAGACCTGGCAAGCTATAGTCCATGATTTCAAAAGAGTCAGACTTGACTAAATGATGTAATAGCAACAACCGCAACCATGTCTCTATTCATTATTTTTTGTTTATACTGTTAATCACTGCTTTCATAAGTACCAAAATTCCTACCACATTCCTATCTTGGACTCTATAAACCTCTTCTTATAAAACGTCATCCAATATTCTTCTGAAAAATGTTCATAAGTAATTTATAATGTACCGTACACAATCAAACTGGTCTACAGTTTATACGTTTATATCTCACTTCCTTTTTCCACAGAAATGCTTTTAATGCCCAACAAATACATACAATATTTCATTGTGCATCCCGCTATTAAGTACCTACATAAGAAAATATTCTGTTCCTTTGTTGCATGTTTTTATATAGACCAGACCCTAGTCCATCATATCCAGGTACACAGTTTTTCCATGCTTATTTGTAGCAGTAACATTTTATATCTCAATCCCTTATTTTACTTGCACACTACATAAATGGCATCTCTATTTGCTTTTCTATAAAGTTTTATTTTTAGATAGGTTGAAACACGTTTTAGTATAACTCCCTTGTCCTGAAAAAAAACTTGTAGTGCATGGAATGCTGTGTTTCCATATCAAAACCAGTAAAAAGACAAAGCTGTAAAGCATTTCTGTACACTGAGAACCAACTGTAACAGCACTTTCAGAGGTGTGTAACTCTTTCAATCCAGACTCATGAAAGGGATGTTCCTTCATGCTCAACTGTCTAAATATCTTGCCTCATATTTTCATTCTAGGAAGTTTACAGATGTCAGTTCGTAAGTACTTATTTAACTAAATAAACTGTACAGGACTTTTTCTTCCACTTATATTTGTTTGCTGCTTATGTGACATCACTAAGTGTTTTATTGGCTTTCATAGCCAGCAAAACACTTTGAGCTTTTTTCCTTCAGTAACTGATTGCACATGAAGTAGATAAACCTCCATGCACTACAAAGAATTATGGTTAGGTCTCACTGATCCTAACCAGGTATTATGTACTCTTGACATGGATGACAAAATTCACCTCTCAAGCTTCGCTTTTGATGTGAATTTCTCAGCATCTATGCCTCGAACACATAATAACATGGTCATATTCTGAGACCTGTTCATAACCCACTATATTATCAACTATTTCTGTTTCATACATTATACGACTATCTAAGTACATTCGCTCACCCTAAAATGGAGACATCTTTTTTCACTTTCACAGCATACCAATATATTTTTAACAGGTTCCAAACTTTTAACTTATCTAATTCAAAAGGTGTTTTTGTTGTACATAATATATCATTTATTTTGGCAACCTTTTCAAAGGTTCTCACATTTTGTTATAAATTTATTTCAGATTTTAACCCATTCCATGTCTATTTCTCCTATGAGATCTTTAATGTTTCTCTTTATATATCTTGCGCCACTCTCTCCAATTGCTATATGCAGATTGCTTGCTACAATGAGCTTTAAATAAAGTTGTCTTGTTTTAAAATACTTGGAGAACTACACATCCTACATAACACTTAATACACTTAATATCCTTCTCAGTCTTAAACAAAATATTTTACCAACTCTGCCCAACTGTCCATATGGCATAATGATCATAAAACCAGACCGGCTTTGTCTCTTTATCTATTTCGATCAAGTATTAAGAACATATTAATAAATATATTGCATTTTTAAAGTCCTTCTCAATACAAAAATTTTCTTTCTCCCATTTAGTTATGCCTTATATATATACATATATATATATTTTTTTCCAATAATCTTACCTCATACTCTACAGTCTATTGTTCATTAATAAATCTTACATTTAATAAACCTAAAATTCCAATTATTACATCTTACACCTTTCAAGTTCTGTTAGCCATTATATGTATTTTTATACTATTTACATTAGTAGGCATGATTCTAAAATGCCCGTTTATTTTTTTATGCATCATTTTTAGCTGTCTTTGTCTTTCTTTTTCTTATTATCTCTATTTCCTGCAAAAAATGTTTTCTTTCTTCATCTGCTTCTTGTTTAAATCATCAAAGCAAGTCTCATTTTAATGGCAATATCATTTATTTATTTATTTATTTTATTTTACGTTTTTATGACCGGGCTAGTCTAACTGGATGTATGTCCATTTTCAGTAGAGGCCCGGGGAGATAAGCTCCGCTAAACAGATAATATTAAAATGAGTGCACTCAAATTTTAGGCTAAAAGGCAATTTTACATAGGAGTATGGTAATAATTTTACTTACATATACAATCAAAAAGAAAACAAAGAGACATGATTCTTACGGTAGTAATCTTGCAAAGGAAGTTTGTGATTTGCAGAGGTTAATGAGAAGGACTAAGGAAAAAAAGCAAACAAACTTTAGGTCACTTACAGATCATTATCATTGAGGCTAAAGATGTAAGAAGAGAGTACAGTGGACAAAAGGAGGCAGTGAATTATTAGTCTGGATAAGTACATGGGCATAGCCAGTGAGTTTTAAGGTATTCTTTGAGTCGCCTTTTGAAGAGTTGTGTCGAAGTGAAGGATGTAAGTTCAGTAGGAAGAAGGTTCCAGGCTTTCTCCATGGTATTTGAGAACAGTGAATCTCCTGACTTATTATTGGATTTGTGCATAGATACTAGTAGCTTGTTTGCTGAGCGTAGAGTTGTAAGATTTTTGTAGGGAATGATAAGGCTAGTGAGAGTTGGTGTATTACTAGGATGATAGAGGGACTTGTGGGTGATAGTAAGTTGATGTAATAGAAGTTGATTGGGTAGCTCCAGCCATCCTAGCTGTTTAAGGTTATGACAGTGGTGGGTTCTAGAAGGGGAGCTAGTGGCAAATCTGGCAATGATGTTGTAGGCAGTTGCCAGTTTGTTGAGGTTATTTTTGGATAGATTAGTATAGATGGGTGAGGCATAGAGGAGGGTGGAAATGAGATGGGTTTGGGCAATAGTAGTTCTTGCTAGAGGAGTAAGGAAGGGTTTAATTTTGTAAAGAGTGCCAAGTTTTCTGTTAACTACTTTTATAGTGGTGTTAATGTGAGTGTCAAAGTTAAGGTTGTGGTCAATGGTTATTCCTAAGAGTTTAGTTGTTGGGTCAGGTGATATGACATTGCCATTATTAGATGTAACTGTGAATTCTATTGTGGAAGATTTTTGTGTAGGAGTAAAGAGCAGTAATTTAGTTTTTTTTGGGATTCAGGAGAAGGCAGCGACATTGGAACCAGTTTTCAACAATATTAAACACACTTTGGGTGAGGGATTGGAGTTCAGATGAGGTAGTAGCAGAACATAATAAAGTAGAATCATCAGCATATTGTATGCAGGTCGCTTGAGGAATTGCTGTAATTAGATCATTGATGAAAATTGAGAATAGAAGAGGGCCTAGAATAGAGCCTTGAGGGACACCAAGGGAAATAGGGAGATGCTTGGAAAGAATATTGTCCCAGAGCACAGCCTGCTGCCTATTGTCTAGGTAGGACTTGAAAAATTGTAATGCCCGAGTGTCTAGTGAGAAGGATTCAAGTATATGTAAAAGAAGCTGATGATTAACCATATCAAAGGCTTTTGAGAGATCAATAAAGAGTGCAGAGGATAAAGTATTATTATTACGGTATTTGTTGATACAGTCAGTGAAGGACAGGAGGGCAGTGGTAGTGCTATGTAATGGCCTAAAGCCATGCTGGCAGTCAGCAAGTAAGTTGTTTTGGAGTAGGTGATCAAGAAGTTGGTGGTGGATACATTTTTCCATGATTTTTGCTAAAGGAGAAAGTAAGGGTATTGGGCGAAAGTTTGAAAGTTCAGTTGAGTTGCTGCCTTTGTGAAGTGGGATAATATGGGAGGTTTTCCAGAGGGATGGGATAGTTCCTTCCTTAATGGTTCTATTTATTAGGATAGAAATTGGATAGGCTAGAACCTTTGCTGCTAATTGCAGATATTCTGCTGGGAGACCATCAGCGGAGGGAGTGCATGGCTTGAGTTTTTGAAGAAGGGAGCAGATGAGGGATGTAGGAACTGGTTGTAAATGGAATGCAGGAGCTAAGGTATTAGTGTTGGGCGGTAAGGGGCGGTAAGTTTGTGTAGGCAGGAGGTAGGGAGTTAGCTAGAGATTGGATAGCTTCAGTAAAGAAGGTATTAAAGGCATCTGCTATATGCTTGGGATTGTCTCTAGGGGTTTCTAATGGGGTAGGCGTTTTAGAGTGGCCTGGACGTAGAAGTCTATTAATACCTGACCAGAACTTTTGTGGTTTGTGTTGGTGAGATTGTTGGAGGTGAAAGTAAAAGTTTTTTTTTATCGAGGAGTATTGATTTTTTAGTGGCATTTCTTAGCTGTCTAAATATCTGATGGTCTATAAAGTTTTTTGTAGTTCTCCATTTAGCCCAGCTTTTATTTCTGGTTAAGATCTTTTACCTAGTCTCTTTAGTGAGCCAAAGTGCAGGTTTATTCCTAATTCTAATAGAGCGAGTAGGGGCATGATAGTCCAGTATTTCTAAGAATTTGGAGTTAAAGTACACTATTTCCTCAAGTTGGAGATATTTTAGGGGTGACCAGTCACAGGCCTCAAGTTCTGTTTGGAAGTTTTCTGGGTTAAAATTTCTGTTGGACCGAGAAGTTTTGCAACTGGTAGATTTGGGAATATTGATCTTATGCCTGATGATATAAGTGAGTGAGTGGTCACTAATGTCGTCAGGAAGGATTCCTGCTTTATATATGAGGGGGTGACTGTTTATTAGGATCCAATCTAAGGTGCTTTCTTTGTTATTAGGTTTATTGATCCTGGTAGGGGTGGTAATGGTTTGGGAGAAGCCATATAGGTTTATATGGGAAGTTGGCTTGGTAGAGGTACAGCTATTCCAGTCTATATTGAAGTCGCCCAGCACTATGTTTTCTTGAGGGTAGTAAGTAGAGAGCCAGTTAAGAATATTTTCAAGGGAATTGATGTTATTACCAGGGAGAAGGTAAGAGCATATAATATAGATAGATTTGGAAATATTGATCTGAAGTTTTGTGATAAGAATTTCAGCGTTCCCAAGTGAAGGTAATTGTGCATCAAATGGAGTTAGTTGTAGGCCAGATTTATATAATATTGCCACCCCACTACCCTTTTTGGTTTTGTGGTCTGCCCTCAAAATATTATAACCAGGTTCATAGGTTAGTACTAGGCTAACCACCCTTTTGGGCCATTTCAAGCCTAGCCAATTACACCATGTGAGAATCAAACCCTGTACCTTGTGTCTGTAAGGTAAACACCTTAACTATTATGCCATCCTCCCACCCTATGGTGGGTAGAGTCTACAGTGACCTTCTTTGATGTTTGTCAAGAGTGTACATCTCAGCACCCACAATGCATCCAGAACTACCTCTTTCTGTTCTGTAGTGCATATGAGGTCACCTGTATTAGTGACATCATAATTAAATATGTTTGAAGATTCTTTACTAGTATAGTTGCTCCTATGACCACTAGAACTCTCTGGGTGTTCTTATTTCACATTCTTCTAGTTTCAGCTTGCACGTCTTGACATGCTGTATCATGTTACCCTTCTGTGCAAAACCTTTATCACATACAGGACACTTATATGGCTTGTGCTCGCTGTGAATATACTGATGATTTACCATGTTTGCCTTCTGTGTAAAGCCCTTGCCACATGTGGCACACTGAAAAGGTTTCTGCCCCGTGTGCATAGTCTGATGTGCTGCTAAACTTCTTTTTCTTATAAAGCCCTTGCCACATGTGGCACACTGAAAAGGTTTCTGCCCCGTGTGCATAGTCTGATGTGCTGCTAAACTTCTTTTTCTTATAAAGCCCTTGCTACAAGTGGCACATTTATAAGGCTTCTGGCATGGCCTTGATATTTCTTTCTTTCTTATGTGGATATTCTGATGTTTTACCATACTGCTTTTGTGCCTAAAACTCTTGTCACATGTGGTACATTTATAGGGTTTCTGCCCAGAATGGATGGTCTGATGAACTACTAAAGTGCTTTTACACCCAAAACTCTTATCGCACATGGTGCATTTAAATGGTTTTTGCCCAGTGTGGACCCGTTCATGATTTGCCATGTGAACTTTCTGTGCAAAGGATTTATCACACATTGTGCATTTAAAGGGTTTCTTCCCAGAGTGGGTCCGATGGTGTGCTACCATTTGACGCTTCTCTGTAAAACTCTTATCACATGTTGTGCATTTATATGGTTTCTGCCCGCTGTGGATATGCTGATGAGTTATCAGAGTGCTTTTTTGTCTAAAACTCTTATCACATACAGTGCATTTATATGGTGTCTCTCCAGTGTGAATATACTGATGCGTTACCATTTGACGCTTCTCTGAAAAACTCTTATCACACATGGTGCATTTATAGGGCTTCTGCCCACTGTGGACATATTGATGCTGCCTTAAGCTACCCTTCTGTGTAAAGTCCTTGCCACAAGTGGCACATTTATAGGGCTTCTGCCCACTGTGGACATACTGGTGCTGCTTCATGCTACCCTTCTGTGTAAAACCCTTTCCACATGTGGGACATGTATATGGTTTTTGTTTAGTGTTGGTATACTGATGTGTTACCAAGTTTCTGTTCAGTGTGAAACTCTTGTCACATGTGGCCTGTGTGTAAGGTTTACATGTTTTCTCATTGACACTGGCGACACATTTAAGTAGTTTCTCTCTGACAAATTGTTCATATATTTTCAATGTATCACTTTGACTTTTCTCGGTTTGATTTAAGAGGTCATCATGAATAGTGACTATTTTTTTGCAGTTAAGCAATATATCTGGCTTTTCCTTTCCATGAGTTTCCAGATGCATAACCAGATCAGTTTTCCTCATAACACTATCACTGGATTCCACAAAACTTTGGTGTTGGTTTCCGATCTGTACCAGGTCACATCTTGTGCCAGATGGCTTATCCAAAAAAGCTTTGTGACTTTTGGAATGTTGCCATTCTCGGTGTAGTAACCGCCGACTCTGAATATCACTGAAATCTGCATTCATGTTGCTGTCAATACTATTATGAGGAAGGTCATTTTGTTGCACTATTATTCCTCCTCCAGTGTCGACAGGTGGAAATGTGGCTTCTTTTTTAATATACAACCAAAGGTGCTCCAATGGGATGTTATATTCTACAGAAATCATGTTCTCGTAGTTCTGTACCATCACCTCCCTGTATAGTTCTTTCTCCTGGTCACTCAGTAGGCCCCATTCCTCTCCTGAAAATCCAACAGCAACATCTTCAAATCCTTCTGGTACCTCCAGCTTCATGACCTTCTGTGCTTCCGAGCTCTGTCCATAAACATTAAGAATCACAGAAAATAAAAACACTCATAAAAAATCCAGCTACATTTGAAACTTTGTGCAAAGCCGGTAAAACAGGGGTTATTTCATTGTCCTAGGTAGCAGGTTTAAGCCAGGTTTCTGTTAGACATAGGATATCAAAAGAGTGTACGTCTAAGAGAGTGTGAAGTTAGGCAAGTTTATTGTTTAAGCTCTGTATGTTAAAGTGAGCTATAGAAAGAGAATTGGGAGTCCTAAAGGGGTTATTAGAGGTGGAGGGATTGGATGCATGGGGGCAGGTGGTGGTGTTATTGTTTGGCCCATGGTTGGGATAGATGTCTACATGCAGAAGGGGATGTTGTTTGAGTCTATGTGAGAGCTTTAGGAATGTATGGAGTAGATTTGGTGATTTTCTATGATGGGGGTAAGTAATATGGGCTAGTCTATGATATTTTGGGAGTAAGTAATTGGATGTAGCGTTTATGCCTACATGATTTTGGGAGTCTACCTGGGTAAGTGAGCAAGTTTGCTTGTAGGGATAGTGAAATTCAGAGTAGATGAGGTTTTCATAAGTGGTTAGTATATATGGCACAGATAAAAAAGGTAGGAGAACATAAATGAGCAATAGTTTCACCTGTTTAGACATAGGTGTACTTGGCATTGTGAGGGGGAATTATAAGTTAGTTGGAGGTGGTAGAGATTGAGAATGAGGAGGGGAGTTATAAGTTAGTTGGCGGTGGAAGGGATTGAGAAAGAGGAGGGTTGGCGAGAAGTAATAGCTGCTGAGATAGTGCTATAATTAGTAACAATACGTAATTGTCTAGTAGTAATCTAGTATGGCAACGAGCAGTAGAATGTGATTGGTTGTTTAGGTGGGGAGGTGTGGCAGTAGAGGTATAAGTGTAGAAGTACTGGGTATGGGTGGGATTAGGGGGGTAGGGTAGGGGAGCAGAGTGATCCCGCAGGGCGAACGGAGCGGGTAGAGTCAAGTAGTAAAGTAAGAAGGCAGGTAGTGAGGGAAACAATCATAGATATTGGAACGTAAGTTCAAAGTAAGGTATACGAGGAGGTCAGGGACTTTTAAGTGGTGAGAAGGGAAACAAGATAAGAGTAATTACAGAGAGAAAAGGGGGATAAAGGTGGTATCAGAGGCAAGAAAAAAAACTTGGTATAAGGGCTTGTTTTCTAAGAACAAAGTAACTGGTAGGTAGTGTTTCTATACTGCCCTCTAGTGGTCACTCCTTGTAACATCAATAGTTATATCGCAAGGGGAGATAGAGCGAGTTGTAGGGGAAGGAGAAGAAAAAATGAAAAGTGTGGGGGGGGGAGAGTTTAGAGGGTAGACTAATGGAGGGTATAGGGGATAGAAAGTGGGAGACTATGACTGCTGGTATTCCTGATAGGGAGCGCTCCCTAAAACAAATAAAAACAGGAATTAGTTGTAGTAGGTGAGGAGCAGGTTAGACATACTTTTTTAACTACTATTCCAGCTTCCTAGGTCAATACAGCACAGGGAAGGCAGTGGTCCTTTTCCTGCG
The DNA here is from genome assembly GCF_019279795.1 of Protopterus annectens. Classification (NCBI taxonomy): domain Eukaryota; kingdom Metazoa; phylum Chordata; order Ceratodontiformes; family Protopteridae; genus Protopterus; species Protopterus annectens. Next base: position 340,250,728 of record NC_056738.1, on the reverse strand, counting down.
CTGGGATGAGGTAGCAGAATTTGAATAAGAAGTCAAGTATTTCTCTGGGTCTTGGGCAGCCTATTGCAATATTTCATGAATTTCATCACTAGGTCTCAGATGAAAAGACAATTTTATCTTCTTCAGAAATACATTCATTTTCTAAAATATTATGCCCAGAATTGCTTTTACTATCCAGTAGAGATCACACCAGTACTTTCCCTTTCATCCCTCACAACACAGTCAAACTATATGTTCCTCTTGCAAACATTTTGTATATTTTAAAACACATTTTTTTTAGTATGCACTCTCGTCCCCACATTGCAAACAAATCTAGTTATCATGTTCATTAATGAATGTCGCACCCACAAAACAGTGAGGTGTTGTTTAACAAAATACCACACTATGACCCCGTTGCTATTCATGGATATCATACAAGGAATGTGTTGCACATAGCCGGCCTTAGGCATAGGCCAACTAGATGGCTTCTTATGGCTTTGATCTAGCAGGGGTGCTTTTCTAGTAATCTGTATAGTGTAGGTAGACCAGGATGGGGGCACCCAGTGGTGTTGGGGAGGCACTGTGCAGACCTTTTGCTTAGGGCACCAGTTGAAAAAAGGCCGGCCCTAGTATTGCATTATCATGTTTGTACATAGTAACCTCTCCAGTCCATAAATTTCTTTCATCTGTTTTGCTTTTTATTGTGTCCACATTTGTAAGTTCCTTCATCTGTTTTGTTTTTTATCATGTCCATGTTTGTAATTTCTTTCATCTGTTTTGTTTTTTATCGTGCCCAAGTTTGTAATTTCTTTTGTTTTGCTTTTTATTGTGTCCACATTTGTACGTAGTCTTTTGAAAAACTGCAGTCCATCTTCTTTAGACGTATAATTAGTTTAGAACTGAACCATCAACGGTGTTTTATTACACACACACACACACACACACACACACACACACACACACACATATATATATATATATATATATATATATATATATATATATATATATATATATATATATAAACTGGCAAATGCATACTCATTCCATGGGAAAAATATTTTTTTTACTGTCCAAATACTGCATGGATTTTTCTAATGAATGAAATGTCCAAATTTTAAATCACAAAATTTCCCATTCTTCAAAACATCAGAGAAAACAAAGGTTCAACAAGTTTCTCTCATATACCACATACCTGACTATCAGTTCATCTGGCCATTTCTTCACTTAAAAATGCCATTCAAGAAACTCTTCTTTCTCGCAAAAAAGCAGTATGTGATGTAACTTCCAGACTCTGCACACTCCCTGCTATATGCACTTCTATTGGCTCACCTCCTCAGTCTGAACCAAGATATCTTGATACATCATTGTCCACTTCTGAAACTTGTCCATCAGGAAATGACTCTTGCTGTATGTTTTCCAGCAAATAAATGCATTGTTTACCTGTCTCACTCTATGATCATGTTTTCCCTCACATGGTTCTTCTTCTGCTATCACTTTCATCAATGTAGAAACATCTAAACCACCCTCAGTCAGCACAGCCACAATCCCATCCAGTAAAGCATCATTCTTGACAGGAGTTTTAGCTTATATTACTGCATGACATCATTCATCTCTTCCTCTGTTGGCTTGACTTTCTCATTCTAACTAGTGGCAGCCCTTTGTTGCCAAAAGCGTAGAGATGCTTTATTATATATACAACCTTCCATCTCTACTTACGCATTACATATTTTACACTGCAGTATCATTCTTCTAGTAGTCAAAACAGTTATGCCCAATACCTCCTCCTTAACCCTTTACTCCATAACAACCTTTTTAAAACAATATTATAATACCGTGATTTATTTTACAACAGTTTCTCACATCTGTAGTACCCAATAGTCCATATCACTTCAAACTATATTTTATCCACCTTTTCCCTAAGATTTTCCCCATAGTTGCATATTTTCTATACACGTTCATATTTAAATATATGTTCTTAAAACATTCATATTGATATTCTGATTTAAACGTTTTCCAAACCACCTTTATCTTTTAATTTTCCATTAGAGGATGTTCCATCGGTTTTGCTCCTTTATTCATTTAACACATTCTCTCACTTTGCTGCTGAAAATTTTATCTGCCTTTTTCTACATAAATTCTGCACATCAGTCTTCACACAAAATATATTACTTCCCCTACTTTTGTAAACATTTTATCTTCCTTTATTCTTCATTCTACATTCCCCATCTCTTCTCATGGGATTATATAATAATATTTTTTCATAACATTTTCATACCAGTCTTTTCTTTTCATATCACCCTCACTGATCTCTAAATTCCATAACTTAATTTTACTCACATATTCATTTATTTATGTATTGTCTTATTTTCTTTGGCGTTTCCAGTCTCTCATCTCTGCCCATAGTGCATACCTTTTTAAAGCACGTAGTCCACTCTAGCGTTATTTCTTCTCTTTATCTTACTTACCACACAGTATAAATACATTGAAACTAAGGGAACATAAAAGTAGCGGGAATGCCATAAAGAGGAATACAGGAAGGTCAAATGCACAAGAAAGGAAAAGGCAGAAAGATGAAACAATGGGGCAATGAATGCGAAGTAGCAGGAATAAAAGAGGAAGACAAGATGAGTAAGGCCAAAGCAGACTGAACAGGAGGGAATACTAGAAGAATGAAGGCCGAGGAAATGGAAGTGCAGAAAGAGGAAAGCTTGGAACACAGAAATTAAAGTAAAGACAATAACAAGAGAAAGACAAGAAGTGTGAGGCCAGAAGAAATGGAAGGGCGGGAAACGAAATGAGGAAGGAGGGAATCCAGAGAGAGAAAAATAATAGTGAAAGCCCACCTCAAACGCAGTACTAAAGGAATGAAAGACCACTAAAGGGAAAGACCAAGAGTGAACAACAAAGAGGGAGAAGTAGTGTATGCACTATAAAAAGGTCAAATAGCACAGGACAACGACTAACAGGAAGGCATGTGAGTGAATAGTAACAGGTGGAAAACAAACGGAAGCAAAAATGCCTGCATAATAATATAACTAAAGTTATAACTATCCCTGTGCAGTCACTCAGTGACGTATTTATGCAAGACTTCTTAGCCAGCTGTAGTACAGTCAATACCGAGCTATGATGAGAGTGACAGCACTGAAAGGGTTTCCATGGAAACAGATAACCACCCATCTGGGACAATGGGACAGGTGTATGGTTGTCTCCAGAGCCAAGGAAGTAAGAAACGACTACACATAGAGAGCCATGTATTCATATGGGAAAATGGTGAAATATAAAGGTAAACAAAGCTCTCATGGAAGGACAATAACAAAAAATGGTGAGGAACTGCTATGCTACACATGCTATCAGCACCACCCTGATGTGGAAGAGCTAGAAATGTATCCCATGGCTGAAAGAGTCCATATGAGGGCTACAGGAAGTAGGAACCCGCCATGTCATGTGGACACCATACCAAGTAAATAAGCACTTGTTCACAAGCTCCATTGTTTGAAAAGGGATGCTCTTACACCACAACAAGGCAAAGTGGACACATCCCATTACATTGACCACTGAAAGAGGTATTCTTCTTTAAGAGATATACCTGTGATGGAAAGTCTGATGTAGACATGCTGCTAATTACCATGCTGGCTAGAGTGTCCAATATTAACCAAGCAGTATAGTGAATGATGGAGGGCATGTTTATAACGAGGGGCCATGTTATGCTTCAGCTATATACCATACATGCTATATATTTTTAAGATAAACAGCTGCAGTAAGTGTTTCCTGTTAGTATATATGTTGATGATTCACAAAACACTGTACGCCTTTAACAAGATGTGGACCATGTTGCTGGAGTTAATGGAGGGACATCATGTCAGAGCTGAACTAACAAACATGATGTCTGACTTAAAAGTCTCAGCCAAATTAAGTATTCAAGCAAACCTGCAATTGTCACAGCCCCAGGGGTGTCTCTTCCAATGTGTATGTCACAAGGTGCTGTCCTATGGCATGACCAGCCTATACTGCTCTGATGTCCACTTCCAATTGAATGTGAAGTATTACAAAGCACTGGCAATCTTCACACCACAGGAGGTATCCAGAGCTTTTGCAGAGCTGAGGCCCTTGTTTCTGACATCAGCAGGAACATTACTGACTTTGAGGACACTTCTGTATTTGGGTGGAAGCATAGACATGCAATTCCTCTTCTAGATACATAGATCTGCCCTTGATTATCTCCTGGTGGTCAGTGTATTGCTGATCTTTCTGCCAGGGAGCCTGCCAAGCAGCCAGAATTTTGTGGAAGTGTGGCACCATTGCCTACATTGCTTGTTAGGTAAGGAGCAGTCAGATTTACGTTCTGTTTTTGAAGTCTTGCATGGTGAACAAAACCATGTGGAAAGTGTGCATGCTTGAGTTCTGGCTAGGATTAAAGGAAGTCTACAAAGGGATAAGGAAAGATTGAAAACTATCATGCAACACAGGAAGGAATATATGTCCTGACTTCCTGAAGAAGATGTCCTACAGCCTGAAGCTATAATGTTGAGTATGCACAGTGATGGCCACAGAAAGTTGCAACAATGCAAGCTATGCCAACCTGCTTTTGTATTTGAGTTTGTTTGCAGTGTATTACATTACTCAGTAAAGTATGCAAGCCACTTGAAATTCAGCCATTTGGTATTTCAGGTAAGTCCTGCAATGCTGTATCATTCTACTTATACTGTGTCTGCTATCCTCTACTGCAGACAGCGTCACACACGTCCACAATACCCCATATGGTGGGCAGCACAATGTGCAGTCTTATGACCAGTTTTACCTTCTGCATATCCCTCTCTCCCTTTCAATATATATGCATTTAGAGAGATGGTGATTGTTCGGGAGTAAGGGTTTTCATGGCAGCATGTTGTTTCTGCTCAGTTTGGTATCTGTGCGTCTGGTGTCACCATGACAGTTGTTGTGCATGCATCAGAGCAGTAGCTCATTTGCTACTTTGAACCTGCACTGGCTCATTTCACTGCTGTCATTCTCCATCTCTGCCATTTTCACTTTAAAATGTCGGTGTTTTAACCTTCACATACTTGGCTATTTGCCATAACATGATTGCTATATTCTGCTATTGCAATTTTGGCATTTGCTGAAGTAATGATTGCTGAATTATCATGAACCTGATGCTTTTAATAGGGTTCAACTTTAGCCAACATATTAAACTAAAAATACTTCTATAATAATTTTTTTCCATACCTCATTGAAAATAAGACTACTTTCTCCAAATAACATATTTTACTCAAAATATGCAAATCTCTGATATATAGCTTTCTTACATAATATTTTAAATTATTTTCATATGCCAGTTATTTCATTCCTTTAAAATTAAACTCCCACAATTTTGATTATTTCACCAAACTATTATTCTTTATTACCGGCCCCATGTTTCCTAACTCTTCTTCTATCTTTATTATTACTTCTGCTACCCCTACTTTATTTTTAGATATCAAAACTACATAAACCATAAACACAGGAATTTTTGCTCTGTCTCTTTCTCTTTTGTTTCCACACAGTATCCTCAGCCACCTCTACCCAATTCCCAGTAACTCCATTCATTGCTAAAACAAATAAAATGCCACTCATAGGGCAGTCATGTTTTATATGTCTCTGAGTATTCCCACGCATTCACAAATAGGTTCATAGGTTCATAGGTAAGTACTAGGCTATCTGCCCAAGGGCATTTATAAGCCTAGCTAGAGTGTGTTGGGTTTCGCCACCCCCTTAGATTAGTTCCCTGTGCCTCTGACCAGCAGAGCCATTAGTTCCCTGTGCCTCTGCCCAGCAGAGCCACTGCAGTGATCCCTGGAGTAAATTTTCTGTTTCCCATTCACCCATCAAGGTTTCTCTTGAAGAGTGCTAGTGAGGGGCTCTGCCTGATGTATATTGGAATCTTGTTCCAAAGCATGGGGAGTCTCTGGGTCAGGAATCTATCCCTCCAGCATGTCCTATTTATTGTTGTGATAAGGTTTATATCCCTAGATTGTGTGGCTCTCAGGGATTTGTTTTTTTTTAGGTGGAGCATATCCATCAATTCTGGGTTGGACATGGCCTTATATGTCAAGCAGAGATCACCTCTTA
>NC_056738.1:340227141-340239641 GCF_019279795.1 Protopterus annectens | reverse complement strand
ATGCCAAGGAGGAAGGAAAGGACAGCAAAGTGTCTTGGCCTGTGATCCAACGCATAGTGCAGTCAGAGGACAGGCAATACATGCTGTGAGAATCATGCTGAAAGAGAGTCTGCTGACTGTAGTGAGGAATGTCATCAGAATCCATGGGACTCATGGCAATGAGGTACCAGTGTAATGAGAGAGCAGTCTTCATAACCTCACCCTGTTCTCCATGGCAGGGCTTTGATGCTGAGGAAAAGGAAGCTCTCAGGCAGCACATGCAGGACATCCTTAATAAAGCAGGGCAGAATGAGTTGATTTTGGTAATGGTTGACCTAAATGCTTATATTGAGGCAGACATAACCATATATAAGGATTGCCTGGGCCAAGTTGGCTGAAGTTTCAGGAATAATGAAGAATAAGGAAGTCTAGCAAACTTCTTAATGGCAGCTAACATATGGTTCTCTAAGAAAGACAGTCAAAAGATCATATACAAGACTGACCAGAATGAATCTCAGGTAAACCTCTGCATAGTAAGGGCAGAATGTTGAAGATGAATCAGAAATTGCAAAGTCATTCCTACTGAAAAGATCATTCCCCGGCATAAACTACTGGTGGCCATACGTAACTGCTAGCACTGGACATAGAAAGTTCTAAGATCAACAGAAAATAAGCAGGAGACCTGGAAGTTGATTGGAATAAATGTCAGAAGTTCAAGGAAATACTTATGACTCTAACACCTCAGGAAGAAGAGGAAAATCGATGCAGCAGAAGAAGAATGGCTGTGTTGCAAAACAACATCTGCAAAGATGGTGGAGCAAACCAAAACATCTGCAAAGATGGTGGAGCAAACCTGCAGGAACGCTGGAAATGGAAATAAGGTACATAAGGAAAGTTGTGAAATGAGAGCAAACATTAAATGAATAATTAAATAACAAATAAATATACCAGTTATATGATTTGTAAAATAATAGAAAGTTAGAAAGTATTTAGGTCTCTGCATAGACAAAATAAAAGCTAGTTAGGTTTGCCAGTCTGATACTGAGTGATTAAGTTTCATCACTAACCTTGATGTGGACATGCACGGGCAACTTTAGTACAACAATTAAATGATAATTTATAAATAATTGGTCAGGTACACCTGTTATGGTGGTAAGAATCCAGGTGATAGATGAATATATCTGGGCTGCTATTTTCACATAGGGAATTCAGTTAATTCTATATGTGTGTAGACCCAAATATTTTAGTAGACTTCTAGACATTTTTTTTCAGATTGCAGGTTATAAAATGGAACCTGGTTACTTGCATGTAGTTGTTTCAACTTTACAGCAATAACTCCCCACTCACAATAGACTGAAATGACAAATCTGTTTTTATTTTTGTGAAGAGAACCAGTGGGTAAGAAGGCATAGCTTTTTTTTACCTTCAGTTTGTATAATACTGAAAAGAGATAAAATATCTGCTCTTTACTTTACTGAATCAGAAGAGTCATGCAATGGTGCTCTCAGCTCCCTAATGAAATGTTGGTACTTGAAATTCAAGTGAAGACATACCAAACAAAAAAAAAAGAAAAGAAAATCCAGGAGAAGAGCAAATCCTAAACATTGTTGTTCTCCTTTAAACTTCTTTTTTGAAGGGGGTAAGCCCCTCTGTACCCCCACTGAACTCATATATACCAAATCCAAGATTGCCATACCGTGAAGAAAAAGAGATTATTCTGGGAAATGGCCATCTTAGACTTGATATACGTAAGTCCACTGTTTTAGCCATTCACTTTCAGGACTCACTATAATGGTTCCCAACATTTCAAATGGTTACTGGAGCTCCCACTTTCATACATGTAGTACAAGTCTGCATATCCTATTGGATAATATCTGCAGTTGGTACCTGTTCTTAGCTGATAGATAGCATAGCATGGTAGAGACAGGCCATATTCTACATATAGCATTAACAACCCCTTGGTAACTGCCTGACAACTCTGAAGATCCAAATACAAGAGTAACGTAAGCCGTAATTTAACTCTCTGTTTCTTTTAGCCTTTAAAAGCTGGATATGCACATCTATTGCAGGAATTGAGGTGAGACAAATGTAGGTATTTGTAAGAGAATTAATTGCATATCACGCATTGTACTGAGTTCACAATGGTCTAGCCATCTGGCAGTTGCTTTAGACTGATAATTTTGCCAAAACGTACTTTTTTGGCTTAGTTTGTATAGATAATGAGACTTTTACCAGCTAGCCCATCCATGATGGCAGGTAAATGTTTTTGTAGGTCACCTACTGTGATCTCTTAAGAGTTTGCTCACTCTTGTGATGATGAGGACTTCTACCTTTGTGATTACTTGTGTGAAGGGGAGATCATATTTAGGGACTTTGCATACAGAAAAAGGAGGAATGTTCCTAACACCAAGCTCTAAGATACATCAGGGTTCACTGATGTGGACACAGAACAGTAATTATCTTGGTTAACTACAAAAAAACTGTTAGACAGCTTGATAACCAAGTAAACAGGCTAGTTGCAAATCCATTTTGAGAAGTTGAATGAATAGTTTGCGAATGAGCATGGCAAAAGGCTTAACTAGATCTATAAACAAACACTCCATTCGTAGTTCTTAGTCAGAGTTACCCTGTTGGCATTAATGTCATGGCTATAGTCATATTTAATACTATAAACAAGTTAATACTTGTGTAGGTAGTTTAATATAGATATAAATGATAGCCAACTTTCCTAAGAATTTTTGCCAAAGCTGATATCAATGAAACTGGTGCATTGTCTGAACAGAGATGGGTTAGATGCTTTTGGCATTGTACTCTGTAGGTGTATTTCTACCGTGGGGGAATACATGCATCACTCGGAGAAACACTGAAGGCACCTTCAGAGTAAGTCTTAAAACACTGAATCTGAATCAAGGGTGAATTTGAAATAAAGAAGCGCCTCTTTGAAAACATAGCACAAAGAATAATATAAATACTTGAAATAATGTTTTTACTCACACACTGCAGTATTTAAAATAACAGCAATTATATAGAAATTGAAGTAAAAAATTTTGCAACCTGCCAGTTTTGAAAATTACCCATGTGTTTTAAGGAAAAACTCTAGGGATACAGCTCTACTTTGCACAAAGTGGACTTGTGTGTAAAATTCTGCAATAAAGGCACAGAAATATCTGATACTGTACTTTCACATGGGCAGTTGTCTGTGATATGGTCTTTCATTGTCTGCACACATTCAGAAGATTATACCCCCAACCCTGAAACATTTTATTTTATTCCTTGCCTGTTAGCATTTGTAGGTGCAAGACACTCAATGGCAGACTTTTGCTTTTAAATAAGAAACAAGCAGTATATGTGCACTTGTTTTATTTATTTATTTATTTATTTATTTATTTATTTCCAGTTTGATTACCGGGGAAGTCCACTGGGCCAGAACGTACCCATTTTCAGTGGAGGCCCGGGGAGAAAAGCTCCAAAAGCAAAGCAAATACAATCTAAGTTACATAGTGTAAAAGATAGTGATAAAATATATACATTTGGAATAACATTACATTGAATACAGTTAGTAAAAAAACAAATACACGCAGTATACTTCAGCCTATTTCATTCTAAAGATATTATTATCAAGTCATAGCCCGTCAGTTCTGACATCAGTGCATTATAATTGCAGTTGTTTTTTTTCTTTGTTTTTTTTTCTTGTGCAGCAGGTTTGTGATTATTACAAAAAATAGATACCTTACAAATAAAATCTGAAGACTTGCATCTAATCTCTATAATCTGTACACGAGTTACTAAATTTGTTCGTGCACCTGAAGGAGAAAAGAGTAACTGGGCAGTGGTGCCTTCCCATGCCTTTAAGAAGATGTAGAAATGGAGCCTTAATCCTAGTTAATATATAACAGTTCTTAATTATCACACCAGAGCAGTCTTATTACTCTATTTTCTACACTTAATATACTGTGTCAGAATGAATCAAAGGAAACTGCTCAGAACCGAGTATGAACAATGGAGCACTGAAATCATGTACAGATTTGTTGAAACATGATTTCTGCACAAGATACTATGAAGTGCTTGAGAAAGCATTACATATACCTAGAGAACAATATTTTCTAGCCTTGGTTCCTTCTGGGAATGCTAAGTGGGTTTTGAATTTAGGAGGATCATTCCCACAACAATATAAACAGAAGTAATATATTAATGTCTCGGGAGGGATTAAAATTGCCAATTTTGATGCTATAACCATCTTTTATGAACATTTCACATATACATTATTTGTTGTGCTGCTTTTACATGACTGAAGCACAAACTGTCTTAACACACAGAAGGTAAAAATGTCAGTTCTGCTATATTTACTTATTTATTTATTGACATTTGATTACCGGGAAAGTCTGAGTGGGGAAAAAGTCCATTTTCAGCGGAGGCCCAGGTAGAAACGCTCCAAATTATTACAAAACACTTACAAACAATAATTTTACAATCTTCAAAAATAAAACTAAATGTCTGCAGTTTAAATGTTGTTCTCTTTCAGCTTTTCCTGGTTAGGGGTTGCCACAGCGGAACTCTGGTCTGCTAATGATTGGCAGTAGATTTTCATGGTGCCAAGTTGCCAGCTCGACGCCCAACCTTCAACGAAGGCACGCCCATTCATGCATGTCTTTCGGAATGCCACTTGTTTAAATAATTATAACAAATTAGAAATTATATAGAAACATTGATGAAGAATCACTATAATGTGTATTACGATCATTCAATATTTAGAGAAAGTTTTGACAGTTTATAGAACATTTACAGTTAGGTTAGTGTAATATAAATAGAAATTGCAGTATATGAAGTGAGGGAAAACAGGCCTATGGTATATTTAGAGAGAAACTTGTCTTTTTCATTTAGAAAAGGCAAAAATCTGGAAGCACACTTTAATCATTACAAACATCACTCAGAATCCAAAAATTTACATATGATTCAAACTTCTATATTAGGTGACAAACCTGTGGGCTGTATGCCCTGTGGACATTGTACCAACTGCAAGTTTGTTTTAAAAACAAAACATTTATCAAGTAATAATACAAGCAATATATATGATATTCAGTTCTTTGCCAACTGCAATACAGACTGGGTTATATATATGGCTACTTGCAGTTGTCACGCATTTTATGTTGGACAAACATCTAGACCGGTCAAACTACGTATATCAGAACATCTCAGTGATGTCAAGTATAAACGGCCAAACAATGCCTTATACAAACATTCCCTCAAACATACCACAGCCAGTTTTCATTTTATTATCATTGATAAAATAATAGGGGACAGAACTAACAAATCAGGATGGCATGTTAAACTAAATGCAAAGGATAAAAAATGGATTGTAAAATTGGGAGCTTTATTTCAGCCTGGTCTCAATGAATATTTATGAATATATATATATATATATATATATATTCATGAGCTCACCAATGAAATTTTGTTATGAATTAAGCTTTATCATATACGAACCTTTCAACAAGTTTTGTATTTTCACACTGATGAAGGCTAGGTAAATGCCTTAGCCGAAACCGGTCTGTTTATGTGGTTCTTTATAATATATTAAATTTATTTTTACAGCTCACTGTTGCTGGCTTCTTCTTTTTTGGAATATTTAGAGAGAAAGCCAGAGAACAGAATTAGATCACAATGAGGAAGTAAGTGAAGAAGGGAGAGTAAAGAGGTATAAGGAATTAAAAGGTCCTTGTTCACATTTAGGGGTAGAGGTTATCCCAGTTTTGAGCAACTTATATACCTAAATGTGTCATAACACAGGGTAGGTAAAAATGCCAATCCTGCTATAATAGGCACTTGTCAAACTTTTGCCTTAGCCTGTAAAAAGAATTAAAAATTAATTCAATAATGAACATGGTGGTACAGAGGAAAAGCAGTAAAAACACTCCTGCATTCCACTTGGTGGTCTTAATGCCTCTGTTGTATCAGAAAGACTCTAGCTGGTTGAAACATCATGCATCTTGAGAATTTGAGCACCACATGAATGTAAAATTCACCAAATGAACTGCAGGAATCACTTTTTGTAAGATAATTTCATATCTGTTCTTGTTAAATATATTAAGCATTTTAGCTGTAATTTTTGTAATTAGGAAATACCTACTATATACTCTTAAGCACACATCTTTCTAGATCACAGCCATTATTATTCATCTCAAACTATGTTTCCTGATTTAACTATTAGGCTTTGCTCTGAAGTTAAAGCAATTAAACCAGTCCTTCAATGATAATACTGTAGCTTTAATCAGTGACACAGTCGTAATAATTGATGTCGTTAGCATTTTCTAAATGCATTGTACAATAAACATCATAACGCTGTTAGATTACATACAAGTGAATCTGAACTCTAGTGACTGTTCTACTTATTAGTAACTATTACAATGTTTTGTCATTGGTGTCATTCAACATCTAAATGAATGATACACTAGATTAAAAAGACAGAGAAGATAAAGATTTAACTGAAATCACATAATTTCAGCCTTCCTGATGTGCAAATCAGCAATTCTACCAAGCCAACACATACTATATCATAGCTACTTAAATGAAAGATTCTTTCCTGAGAAATCTATGATTAGTTGTACTGAAATGTACAAATCGAAAACTTGCAGTATTTTAACAGTGGAACATCCAGGGATATGGTACTTTATAGACTTAACTGGGATCCTTGGTAAAGTATGTAAGCCTGTATATTTCTGATGCATCCTGTGGCAAATATTATCTTTATTTATTTAGTTTTAATTTAATTTTATTGAATTCTTATTCCCTACTGAGTTCTTTACCCTTTTCTCTAGGGGCACCTCAGAGTGGCATTTATAATTAACAAAATCATCCACTTTCTTATTTTAGGTTTCTATACATGACTCTGTGGGACATAATTCTGAACCTCATAGAACCAGTGGATCGAGGCATCTTGATTAGCACATGGCATTGTGTATAACAAAGCAATAATAGTGCAGGTAGCAAAGATAAGTATTATTTAGGATACATTAGCTCCATATTTTAAACAGGCAAAATAGATAATTTCAGTTTCACTTCTGGCATGAAAAAATACCAAAATGGATAGTTTTACTTAAAATTTTTAAAAAATTTCAAGTGCTTGCACACGGACCACCTTCCTAATTATCCATGCATATGTGCCCATTCAAAATTTCAGAATACATAACACTCCTGATTTGATAAAAGAGTGAGGGAAAAAAAATCACACCAGGGAATACTTTGTATAAACATTAAAGTGAATACCCAACTAATTAAACACCATGACATTCTTTTTGTAATTGTAGCACAAAATCTACGAGTAAATATACACATACCCATAGTAGACAAGATCTGAGCAAATCTATTTAATTAATTTCTTTGCATTCCTACAATACAACTATTCAGAAAGTTATGTTCAATAACATGTGATTCATCAGTTCCTTTAGTCAGCTGTATGCCATGCAACTGAGAAATGGTTGCTGTGGTTACTGCTGCCTAGCAATGGAAGAATACCAAATGTATCATTATATTTACTTGTGACCAGGTACCGTGACATAAATAAATCAAATGAGAACAGACTTATACAAGTTTCATCAGCACTTTTATTGACTGGAAGGTATGCTGGCAAGACACAGAAGAAATACTATATACTCTTTCCTACAATTATCATGGGAGTTTTAAACATCCATATATTCAGCCACAAAGAAATCATGCAAACTTCATCTTCAGTAAATGTTCATCTGAATATTTCAATGCCCCTACATCAGTGCATTTTTTATGCATCAAAATGTATTATATGAGTTGTTCCTAGAGTACACTCACATTCTACAACATTCCAAGACAGTTGAAGGATCATTTTAATTCAGACGGGTACTTAAAAGTTTGTGATACCATTACTGTTAAAACCGCAAAGTTTTAAGAATGAAGGAAAAATCATCACATAAAAAGCAAGCATTGTTATGGCATTTGTAAACTAGTCCTTTCTTACCATGACTACAAAAAACTTTGCTGTATGCAAATTAGATTTAATTTGCATTTATCCCTAATAGCTATCCCTTTAAACTAAGGTCAGTATCAAAAAATAATTTATATAGCTGAGTCTGTGTTACCTGGGCTGCTATATTAATAGATAAATATCAGAAGCTACACAAATCCCCAAAACAACCAATACCTTTATCATAACATCAACAAACTTATCACAGACTTGAAAAGGATAGAATTGCTTCTGAAATAACAGATGAACTCTTTTACAGATGTACTATTTTTTTGTTTCAAATGTTCAGGCTTATATCTGTCTCTGCAAATATCCATGTGGCAAGTAAACACACTACATTGTAAACTGTAAGGTTCTAGTGACTTTTACTTCAGTGAATGCGTACTCACAGCAACTAGCTGTGTGCCCCCTTTTACGTTCAGACCTTTGCTTGTTATTCCTTACATAAATAATAAAACAAATATGTTAGATTACTTAAACTAGATTAATAAATGCAAAATGTGCTACATATAAAGATCAGTCATACAACATATTGATTTCATATTAGTTTTTGCTGAAAGAAAGTTGCTTTATGACACAGAATAATTAAAAAAAAAAATACCATGGTATAGAAATATCCTACTGTCTTCATGAAGTGTGAAATACAGCTGAACTGAGAAAATGTGTAAACACTTTAGGCACATAACCAGATAAGAGAGCAAAACATTTAACTAGCATTATACAGAACTTAGTATGATACATTATCTGGTGTTTATGCTTGCCTGAAACAAAAAAAAATATGAAGCTTGTATTCACCACAGGACACATTTATTTACTAGAATCAAGTATAGAAATGAGTATATGTTTTAACAAATGGCAGGATGATTCAGTTATCTGATTATTACATGGGATGTATATTTATTTATTGAATTGTACAGTAACAACTCCAAGTTGATGACAACCAAAACATTTGTACAATATTCCATCATTGTAATCCTGCTTCAGATGCTATTGTTACTACATAAAAAATGTTATGTTTTCTTATTCTGTGTGTTTTTGCACCACGAAGAGACTGATAAATGGCATTTCTGAAACTGGTAAATTAACCATTCTGCTGAGTCATTCATTCATTCATTCATTCATTCACCCTTTTTAGCAACCTGACATTCATGACCATACAGTGAACTACTTGCATTGCTATGCTAAGGAAGGGATATAGCAGCTGATTACTATTGGCAGTAGTCCAGATAAGTATATGTGAATATGCCTTTAGCTTGGATCTACTAAGCACTGGTTTTCACATTATTGTTAACCCGTAGATACCCAACTTTTCCATTAATCGTTGTGCTACAAGCAGAATATCTCAAAAAGAAAGTTTCAGTTTCAGATGTTATAGGAGAACTCCACCCAAAAGTCAAGTTTTTCTTTCTTAAAAAATGTTTTTCCTTCCCTGTAATCCAACACTAAACAATTCACATACAGAAAAACATCATTTAATAATTTTGCTTGCCTTTCTATCCTGCATTTGTCTCATGTGTTCTATCACAACAGCCACTAAGTGTGGCACAGTAAGTTAGGACACTTATCCCAACAACAGAGCCATTAAGAAAACAGTGGCATTTAAGTGTGCCTTATCAATTATAGATTGCCAGCATCACACCTCACATAAATAGTGTAACCTGGACGCTGAGGAAAGGCAGGGCTTTCACGCTTAATTTTCAGATGCAAATATCTTTCCCCTATCTAAACTTTTCTTACTTTGTCACTATTTGATTTTGCCTTTTTTCTACACTGTAATTTCTGTAAAAGTGCATGCTTCTTCTGGAGATAGGGAAAGAAGATTAACATAAAAGACTTTAATTCTAGCTACAATATTTAAAACTGTGAATGCAACACAAACCATCTCAGCTCAAGTAACACATATTAATCGCAGTGGTCAGATTTCTCACACTTGAACACTGAACTACAGTTGTTACTTTGAAAAGAACAATTAACTGCGCTACTAATATATGCATGTAAAGCATATTCACAATTTCTCAAATTCCTGTAATTTCTCATTACTTATCAAATATCTATACAGCCTTAACACTCAGTTTCAAGAAATTTCTGCTAACGTTTACTCAATGAAAAAGCTTATCTTAATCAGTTCTACAGAATTGTTTCTGGAACAAAGTTGTACCTCTTGTAATCATATTTGTAAACTGCTGATGCATTCTCAGACCTTGCTTGTGTTTCTTGTAAATCATGTATGTAAACTGTTTCTTTTTAATGTATTCTCGGAGCTTTTCTCCCCGGGCCTCCACTGAAAACGGGCCATGTTGACCCAGTGGACTTCCCCAGTAATCAAACTGGAAATAAATAAATAAATAAATACATTTTCAAGCCAGTCATTCAAACAGTCCTTAAAATACTGCAACAGAGATGGCCACTAATGATAATCAAAGTTAACAAAGTAATTAAAAATGCAGATTGATGCTGACCGTGAAAACTAGGCAATCACAGCAATGTTGTCAACTGATGAGAGAGAAAACTACAATAAATGATCGCCTCATCATAAGGATTTCTTTTTGTCCCTCTAACATGACATGAGGAAGGCGAAGGCATTGACTATAAAACCAAATAATGGCAGCCTCCTTCAGATTATTTTCGGGTATAACAAATTAGAAAATAACAGTAACCATTTACTTTAATACAGAGGCATTAGCAATGCAGAAAACGATTGGCTGAAAAACATATGTTTTTTAAAGTTTTTGGGTGCCGCTGTCCTTTAACAAACAATGTCATGAATCAAAATGTATGCTATGATCAGGATAACTATATTAAAAACCATAACAAATTAAAGGTGATAAATGACTGAAGCAAATGCTATTCAGTGCAATATTTTTCTTTGTGTTGCTATGGTCAAGTAACCAGATTAATAAGGCTGTAAGACTGTAACACTATCAGAAATGGCATTAACAAATCAATTAACAAAATTAATATAAGAAACGAAGCACAGGTATGGTAGCATCTAATAACATAACCTGTTAAGAATTCCCTTTCTTCTTCCTGAATCTAATGTTCAGTCACATGACACAGTCTAGTTACTATAAATAGCTGATCTTCTAATCTAAGAAATCAGTATAGCAATAATCCACAGTTAAAACACATTACATGCATGTATTGAAATAAATATGCATTTATTGTGCAAGTTGCACATATAAAGTCTTGCATAAAATATATTTTGTTGTATATTGTGCTTGCAACAACAAAGGAGAGAGAGAGGGAGACAGAGAGAGAGATAGTGAGAGACAGAAGGAGGGGAAAGTATTAACATAAAATGTACAATGATCAGTCTCCTTTAACAACCTTTGCATATTTATTAAGATACTGGCTAACATCCTGCTGAATTTGAAAACTACTCCAGTCAACTTAGAAAAAAACAAAAATTAATATTGGGTTAAAAAAAAGAAGCATGTCTTCTAGCATTACATGGAGTAGCTACTGAAAAAAAAAACATGTGTCCTTTGGCACAGGAAGTGTTTAAATCAACCTCATCTAGTCTGAGAAGAGTGGCCTGTTTGTTTTCTGTGACTAGTACATGGAAAAATACGGAAAAAATATTAGACTTCTATACAAAATTATTTACTATCTAACTTTCAGTGTTTTACTTTTTTCTAAATAATACACATCTGGTTATGATTGCATTGTAGACATTACAAGGACAAAAACATTTAATGTCAGTTGAAAGGATAACAAGCCAAGACACACTAGCATAAATGCAAGACTGTGTTAAACAGCCAGTTAACAAACTCAAAATCATGTAGATGTGTAGGGACGAAACACTGTATCCACATTATATAATTCAGGCATACAAAGACATTATGTCTACTTTGTAGTGCAAAAATAGTGCAGAAATCCAATCCTTTACAGAAGTATGTTTGTTTTTAGCTTTAGACTCAAATGCACAAGAAATGTAGCTAAACAGGTAAGGTGACATACTCCAACCAAAGGGGTGTGATGAGTACTACAGCTTAGCATACATAAACACACACACACACACACACACACACACACACACACACACACACACACACACACACACACACACACACACACACACACACACACATTTACTCACTTAGTCTGTTTCGATGTCTTATTGCCAGTGTTGTTTATAATAGTTTATAATAAAAGTGAAGCATTCTTTAAACCCAAATTGCATCTTACAGTGCCGAAGAAAACAAAGCCATTTTCTGCAGTCGTGTGCTTGAATTGCTTCTGTGGATGATGAATTTACATTGCAATATATCAATTTAATTCATATGTTATTTGAGCTATTGAGAAACTTAAGCTGTAGAAACAACAACAAGGTGTCATAATATATTAAGAATATAATTAATCGGTCATACAACATTCGGTTTGTTTATTTAATTTGTTTTTCAACGAGATTCTTTTTTCCTTTCTGATTGTTCACATTTCTCTTGAAGTGGCACAATGCTTCAGAGCAACTATTTTATTTTATTTTTGTTACTCAAAACAGTTGTAAGAAATTAGAATGTCTTTGATT
>NC_056738.1:340162141-340222141 GCF_019279795.1 Protopterus annectens | reverse complement strand
CCAAAAAGGTACCCTGGCTTTCGCCACCCAAGAAAATTATTTTCTTGTGCTCCTGTCGAGCAGAGCCACAGAAGTGATCACCGGGGTGAATTTCCTATCTCCCATCTAATCATCAAGATTTTTCTTGAAAAGTGCTAATGAGGAGCTTTGTTTGATATAGATAGGTAGTTTGTTCCAGAGTATGGGAAGTCTCTGGGACAGGAATCTATCCCCCCACCATACTCTGTTTATTGTGGTGACAAGGTTTAGGTCCTTAGAGCGTGTAGCTTGGAGGGATTGGGATTTCTTTAAGTGGAGCATGTCCAACAGCTCTGGGTTTGACATAGCTTTGTATGTTAGGCAGAGATCGCCTCTGAGTAGGCGATATGCGATGGTGTAAAGCTGGAGTTTTTTGAGATGGCCTGCATAGTGCATCTGTTTGAGGCCGGTAATCCCCTTTGTGAAGTATTTCTGTGGCCTTTCCAGGTGTTGCAGATGTCTTGTGAGGTGCATACCAAAAGGGGTGCTGTATTCTAAATGGGTCTAATGAGTGATGATTAGAGGGGAACAATGACCTCTTTTTTCCTGGATGAGAAATCTTTTGTGATGAGGTGTGCCGTGTAGAAGGATTTCCTGACTACTGTCCACCTGTGTCCCAAGGTCTGTTATCACACTTTAGGTGTAAAGTAGACTACCACCTATGTGGTAGTTCATGGGTACAGAGTTTTTACCAAAAGGGATGACAATGTACTTTTTGACATTGAGCTTGAGGCTGTGGCTTTGACACCAGACATCTGTCTCAGTGAGGCCCTTTTGTAGGATGTCCACATTGTTAGGAGTTTTGATTATGACTCCTAGTTTGCGGTCATCTGCGACCTTCATTATCCAAAGACCTTCTGTGTTAGCCTGTACTTCAGAGAAGTAGATACCAAACAGGAGAGTACCCAGGACTGAACTCTGTGGTACTCCACATGTCACTGGTCTGAAGTTGGATTTGGAATCTGCTACTTTCACAGTGTGGGTTCTGTCAGTGAGCCAGTTGGTAACCCATCTGTGACATAGGGATTTATACCTGAGTTTATCTATAATTCCAGAGTGGGGGATGGTGTTGAAAGCCTTGGTGAGATCTAGATAGGCTGTGTGAACCACCTTACCCTTATCTACAGCTTTGGTGACAACTTCAAAGAAGTCGATCAGGTTTAGGAGACATGATCTGCCTTTTACAAACCCGAACTGGGTGGGGCCTAGAGTTTGGAAATTACCAATGTCATTTGTCATTGTTTATAAGTTCCGTTATGATACATTCCATAGCTTTGCAGACCAGACTCATCAGGCTAATGGGGTGTAGTTCCTGGGGTCCATGGTGGCTCCCCCTTTGTGGAGTGGGATAACTGTTGCTGTGTGCCATTCAGTGGGCACAAAGCCTGAGGTGAGGCTATGATTGAACATGGTACTTAGGTGGGGTGCCAGTTCGTTCTGTAGTTCGTGTAGATTGCAGCCTGGGATGTTGTCGGGTCCCATAGATGCTGTGTTCTTGGCTTTGGAGAGTGTGGTTTTTACCTGTGCAGTCGTGATTACAGTAACTTTGCATTCTTCAGGTATAGAGATGGGACCTTTAGGGGGTGAGAGGGGGGTAAAGTTAGCACTGAACCTACCTGCCAGGATGTTGGCAATATCAGTTGGTTCTGTATATTTAGTGCCATTGTGGTGCAACTCAGAGCAGATCTGAGTGTTGCCATTGAGATTCTTGACATAGCTATAGAATGCTTTGTGGTTGTCTTTAGAATCAGTGGTGATTTTGTTTTTGTAACTAGCTTTGGAGCATTTTATGAGGGATCTCAGCTTCTTACAGAGGCTGACCAGGGAGTTCCTCCAATCATGGGATTTTACTCTTTTTTGAAAATGTTTCTTTCTTCTGTTGTAGAGTTTGTTTATGGCAGAGAACCACCAGATTGGCTTCCTTTTTTTTAGAGGATAGCATCTTGGTTCTGTTAGGGACTGCATGATCCATGCACTCATGTAAGTGCTTGTAAAGTGCATTTGTGTAAGATTTAGCAGTCATACCTCTATTGTCCATCTGCATGGGTGTCGTGAAGTTTGCCACTTCTGTCTTAAGAAGTGTGAAGTTGGCTTTGGAGAAATTTTTTACGGTGGTTTCCCTAATGGGGGGTGGGGCAGGATGTGGATGACTAGGGTGATTAGCTTGTGGTCGGATCTGACCAACAAGGAATTGACCTCTGGTGTGGAACACCGGTTGCCCATGTTGGTAATGACCAGGTCTAGGATATTGCTGCCCCTGGTGGGGGTGTGGATAAGTTGATCCAAGGCATTGGGATTTATGAATTCCAGAAAACATTGAGCAAAAGAGTTGGTACATGAGCAGTTTTCCCAGTTAATGGTGGGGTAGTTGAAATCACCCATTATTAGGGTGTTGGACTGTATCCTAATATTTTCCAGTGTATCAAGAAATGAGGAGTGGGAATCCTGGGGCATGGTGGGGGATCTGTAGAAAGCTACAATTTGGATTGCGGTCTTGCCCAGAGTTAGTTGCACTTGGATAATCTTGAATGCATTATGCTGAGCAAATAGCCTAGAGGTGTGGATATCCTTAATGAATATAGACACACCTCTGCCTTTAGTGTTTTGGTCCAGGTTAGGTGGACGAAAGGTGTGGTATGAATTATAGCCTGGTAATGCTCAGGTGCTCTCTGGAGCCTTGAACCAGGTCTCTGTCACTGCACAGATGTCGATGTTCTCCATTTTAAGGAGTGCCTCAAGTGAGTGCATTTTGAGGTTTAGACTGCTAGCATTGAGTAGCATTACCCTCAGATTTTGCTTGCTTGTACCTGTTACGGTGGTGAATTTGTCATTTGAACCTTGCCTAAAAAAGGCACTATAGGGGTGGCAAGAGCCTTAGCCAGTATCCGGAAACCGAAGGGCGACAGGTGCAGGCCTCTCTGGCAAAGCATTGTGGTCTGTCGATCATGTCATCCCAGGCAGATACTGGATCCCCTTAGAATGACACCAGAAGCTTAGCTAATTGTTGGAGTCAATCATTTTGTCCTTGTTCTGTGGTATCATTCTAGGTGATGGCAGGATGCTACTCAGGGCTAGGGTCATATCTGTCTAGGCTACAATATCGGACAGCTCCTCCGTGTCTCTTTTCATGTAGTCCAGGGAAGTACATCTCAGGTCATTCACACCAACATGGATAATGACAGAGTCATATTTGTACTTGTTGTGGAGTGACCTGAGTACATGCATTATGTGATGGATCCTGGCATCCGACAGGCAGCTGACAGTAACTTTCTCCTTGTTTAGCCTAGTGAGTGGAACATCAGTGTGCCTGACTATAGAGTCACCTATGACTAGAATGTTGGGTACATTGTTATGCCTTATGGGCTGTGGTTGAGTGAAACACTGAGTTTGTGGGCTATGTGTCATTTGGGTTGTGTTGGGGGGTGGAGGTTGCTTGGGTTTCTGCTTTGGAGGTCCCTGTTGCTTGGGCAAATTTTTATTGAGAGCCTCCATGAATGTAGGTGTGTGTTTTGTGTTTCTATGTGTGTGTTTTGGTGATGTAGGTTTTGAGGGACTATATGATGAGTGTGGTATGGTGCAAGTGTTTACCTTCTTCTCTTGACTGTCTAGTCCAGTCTTGGGTGAAGAGAGCTTTGCTTCCATTTTGGCTATATAAGTGCATCTCTCACAGGTTGTAGTGTTGGGTGGTAGGAGGAGAGGGTTGTCTGTGTGCATAAGGCAATTGCTGCATTCCCCAAGATGCCCAGATTCATCAGGTAGACAGGAGAAAACACCAGGAGCTGACCTTTAGACATGCCTGGATAGGTGCTTATTTATTAAGTACTAAAAATTGTTTTCCTCTAGACAAGTGAGGAAAGTTGAGTGCTGTATTAATTTGTAGCTTATTTAGTGCTTACAACAAGTTCTGAACAAGTGCTGAGCTCAAAGAAACAGATTTGATTGCTAAAACTAAAAAAACTGGCTAGTTCTAAGGGAAAATTTGAAGAGCAGACTTTATGGCACTGTGGATAGGCTAATCGGTGATGCATAAAGTGTTTTTTTTTTTTTGTTTTTTTTTTCGATAAGCTACTTAGAGCTTACCACTCCCACTGATAAGCTAGAAGGCTTCCCTCCAACACAGAAAGGCTTGGGGGCTCAGAAACTTACAAACAGTCCTGGATACAGCAAATCTGTATCTGGACTAGACTACTTACAGGAAAGGCAGGAAACACGCTTAGAATTTTTTTTTATAAAGTGTTAAGTGGAAAGGGAGGCAGGAGGAGCAGAAGATAATTCAAGGTTAAGAAACTAAGTGGGTTGGCCTTCTCAAATGTTCTCCCTGTATTAGCTAGAATGAGGTAATGACACTAGACTGGGAAGAGTGTCCCAGATCAAATTTACAGTAGGGGTGGGCAACTGCAAAGCCACCAAGTATAAGAACAGGATACCAATAGTGAGGGAGGGTGGGAAACAAAAATCAGATCAAACAAACTCAAACAGATGCTTCAAAAATGTAGAAAATTTCCAGTTAATACCTCACACACAGTAAAATTAGCTAGAAAAGTATGCAGCAGACAATAAAAGTGCTATAAATAACTCATACAAATAAGCAAAAAACAGGATACTTAATGTTATATATCACAGATTAGAGTTTGCTCAGTGCCTTTCCTCTGATTAACTCAGTGTGAAATGGCAGAAACACTCACAAGTTAACTTCTTAAGTAACGGAAAGTTGAAACCTGAAACAACTTTAAAAAAAGCTTGAAAGAACCAATGAGGTGCTTACTCCAAGCCATAGTCCAGGTAACCCCAATCAGCCAATGACTATAAACATTTCCCTCTCACTGAAATGCAAGAATGGCTTTGGCTAAACTAAGATGGCCTGGAACATGTGCTCAGACACACAGCTTCTACAAACAAACAACTAGGCCCAAAACACAAGCCTGAATATGGACAATGCTACAGCTACCCACATTACTTAGGTAGAAAAAAAACTGCAGAAATGTTTATCACAGCAGAAAAGCAGCAGTGAGCCTTTAAATGAAAGTTTTAAACAGATAAAGGAGCAAGGAGACTCTAGAGAATGCTTTTAACTGCAAACAAGTTATATGATACACTCCTTGGCAGGAAATCAGAACAAACAAACCCAAACAGATGCTTAACAAATGTAGAAAATTTCCAGTTAATACCTCACACACAGTGAAACTAGCTAGAAAAGTATGCAGCAGACAATAAAAGTGCTATAAATAACTCATTAAAATAAGCATAAAACAGCATACTTAATGTTGTATATCACAGATCAGAGTTTGCTCATGCCCTTCCTCTGATTAGCTTAGTTTGAAATGGCAGAAACACTCAGAAGTTAGCTTCATGCATTGCTTAATATAAAATAAATAAGGAAATGTAATGTTGCTTGGTAGATAATGCATGAGATTCTCATACATTGTCTTCCATATGATTGCTGATTAGTTGTGAGCTGTACATAGTCTTTCTCAAAAGCTGGAAATTGAAAAACACATTGTGTTTGTTGGCAATGTGGATACTATGTTTGAATCATATCAAGAGAAGTATATTGTACACTAAGACATAGTTAAGAGGGTTGAGAATTCTAATCCCAGTGCTATAATGCACTTTTGAACTTAAATTATATTTTAACTAATGTAGAAAAAGACAAAGAGAATTAATAAGTCAAGTTCAGCAGTCTAAATATGTTGACATTCATGTGGAAAGAGTAAAGAAAATGTCTACAGATTTTCAAGTGAGTTGTGCATATGAATACCTCATACAAATTCACTTTTGAAAAGTAGATATACAATCCTTACAAACTGGATTAAGTGATTGGTATGACACAGTTATTAGGCAATATATGCTATCAATAATTAGGAATTACCATCCAAAGAGCTGAAGATTGCTATACACTAGGCATCCGAAATATATGTACTGGGGTTACAGTGGTGGACATTATATAACAATTGTTTCACAAAATATTGCTTCTTAAAGGCAATATGAAATGAGTGGGTAGGAGAATTTTGGAATTTGATATATGGGGATGTATACACTGTTTACATAGATATAATTTAATATGAGGGGTTTGGGGGACGCTTCCAAAAAAGTAAGTTATATTACATGCAAGTTTGATGGCAAGTTTATGGTAAATATGGGCAAGACATTGTGTGGAAGTCTTATATAATGAAAAATGGAATTTATAGAAATCAGGAATTCCTTACACAGACAATGGATGTGACTGTCAAGAAAAAAAAAAACAGGGAGTAGAGTGAGCACATACTTAATACTTTCCTTTTTAATGTTTTGCAAGATTAATGAAGACTATTTTTTTATGTTGTTATATATTTTCATTTCTTCTGTGTTTGTAATTTTTGAAATTGTATTGTTTTATGTGTAAATAAGATTTCTAAATAAACTTACTCCTACTTATTCTTTTCAATAAATGCCATGGGATGTTTAACATTCACCTAAGCTACCATCAGTTCAGGCAGTTCGGATATCGGTACAATGCCTCATCTGAAGTATAGCACCTCAGGAATGAAATACACAGTAATGCTGTACTTTACCATCACCACTGGAACCTGAACCCTCAACCTTTTGGTCTTCCCAAAATTAAATATAAACAAGTCACTTGTGTTGCCACTAACTTTGCATAAATCTAAGTTTAATTTAATTAACCTGATTTAGCACAAACTGTAACTCTTTTAACATTCTATAGAACTTGTTTAATCTCACCTTATTATAAGCTGATGGAGTGCAAAGATTCTAAACAAATGTTTTATGGCATAACTCGTTTTGTATATGGTTCCACCGGTAGAATTTGTTTTACTAGTAGTCTCAAGGCAACAGTTGGGTTATTGTGAATCTTTAGGCAAAATTTTATAAATGGCAATGCAACATATTGTCAACTATACAGTCATCATACATTGTTTTAAATGAACTCTTTCTGAGCCTGAGTGTTTAAACTAATTTTCTTTTTCTACAAGTTTGTAAAACCGCAGAGGTAGTTAGCAGATTTAGCAATCAGGGCATGGAAGCAGATCCCCTCATGTGTTAACTGTTTCTGACAGTTTACACTGTATATATGCTTTACTTTCCTGCTGTGCCATATTTTAGGTGTTTTGTGTCTTGCTATAGCAGGATCTACTATTGCATTATTCATCCATGAAGGCTTATCTGTATTTTTAACAACAACAAATATATTTACTGACACAAATGTTATAGGTGCTTCAGCTACACATACTCAAGGTGAAATTGCTTGAGCATCAGTAGCACATAGAAAAAAGATGAACGGCATGAACTGAATAACGCTTAACACTTTTTACCATAGGAGATCATTGTTGATGAGAGTTCCAACTGCACACCAGCAATAATTCACTTTTTAGGGAAATTTATCCCTTCTTTGAGTTTGTGTGACCATGGAGTACAATGCTCTCTTTTGCATGTACCTCACCAGACACCTGCATCAATTGGAGAGACCACAGAGGTTTCTCACCAAGAAATTACAGGTTGCACAAAACAAGTCTTATGCAAAAAGACCGAAAGCCCTGCTATTATATTTTGTCTCCTACATGTTGCTAAGGGGTGATCTGTGCCTGGCTTACAGGGTAGTCTCTACACATTTGTAAATCAAACTGCACAAGGGTCACTCACTCCAGTGATCTTAACCTAGCCTCTGGCTTGCACAGGCCATACTGGAGAGATAGATATATCTCCCAGAGACTGACACTACTCTGGAACAAGTTTCCAGTCACGAGAAAAAGAGATCTTCCCTGACTCTCTTACTAGATCAATGGATAGGTGACTACAAATTCACTCCTGGGGTGGTGCCCATGTCCCTTCTGGACACAGGAAGTCATTACTAACTACCATAGACCATTATTTCTGTGAACTTTGCTCATCTAACCGCTGACAATTGGGTCAACATGGGATAAATATATGTTCAGAGAGTGTGGGAGGCTTGCCCCCCCCCCCACACACACATACACAGACACATGCACACACATGCATACACGCACACACGCATGCACACACGCACACACAAACACACACACACACACACACACACACACACACACACACACACACACACACACACACACACACACACACACACACTGTGTTTCTGAGGCAATAAGTTATATTAAACATTTTTTCTACATTGACATTTTTCAAGTGTGTTATTTCAGCAATTGGAAAAAAATTATGCACTTCCCTTTCTAGACACAAGTGGATATTTAAGCACTGTATCTACCATCAGTAAGTTAATAACTCCTGATGAAGGGTTGTTGCCAGCCCAAAAGCTCAAGTAATTGCAAAGCCAGTGTCGGTCCATGAAAAGGTATTACATCATACTTGTGTTCTATTGTCTTTGTGCTTTTTGTAAGTAAAGTGAAATGGCATTTCTAAATTTTTAGTGCTGATATGATTGATGGAGGATGCAGGATAGAAATCTAGAGAAAAGAGGGATATCAGGTATGACAGATAGTACTTTCAGCATCAATTTAGATGAGTTTGCAGAAATGGAGGTTGTTGCATTGCAGCCTAGAATGCTTCTGACCCAAGGACTAGATTAAAAAATAGATGCACAAACAAAAGCTTTTGACTAGAACAGCTTTGCAGTGCTAAAGATTAACACCTACATAATGAGGTGCTTCTGGATCCAAGGGTTAGTTCACAGGATTAAGTTTAACTCATTACAGCCAAGTGCACCTCCAGGCGTTTCTGCTGTTACCTCCTACTGCACCTCTAGGTGTCAAATATTGCTTGTTCATACTTGCATTAATAATTCCAAAACCATGCTACATACAAGGTGTGAAGAAATTAGACACTGTTATTTGTGCTAGCATGTCTGAGTTTTTAAACATAATTTCAGACTAATCTGTGTATTATATGCCATCACGACTAGCTATGATATTGAAAATAGGTTCTTATATGTTGATTTATAATCTGTTTGTACAGAATATTTTAAAGACTTGAACAGTGTCCTTTTACATTTCTAACTCCACATGTTTGTGAAGAA
The DNA here is from genome assembly GCF_019279795.1 of Protopterus annectens. Classification (NCBI taxonomy): domain Eukaryota; kingdom Metazoa; phylum Chordata; order Ceratodontiformes; family Protopteridae; genus Protopterus; species Protopterus annectens. The sequence continues at coordinate 340,213,116 of NC_056738.1, read as the reverse complement.
AGTTTCTAAGGCAAACTGTCTCAGATTCAGCTGATCTGCAGATGATGTCATCGGAATGTTGACACTTGCTATGTTCATAGGTTCATAGGTGTGTACTAGGCTAATGGCCCTGGGGCCTTTACAAGCCTAGCCATAGGATTACCCTGGCATAGTGCCACCCGACCTTAGTTCCCAGTGCCTCTTTCGAGTAGAACCACTGGTGTTATCCCCGGGGTGAATTTTCTGTTTCCCATTCACTCATCAAGATTTCTCTTGGAGAGGGTCAGCGAGGTGCTCTGCTTGACATGCATGGGAAGACTGTTCCATAACATGGGCAGTCTCTGAGTTATGAACCTGTCCCTCCAGCATGTTCTGTTAATTGTGGTAATGAGGTTGAGGTCTCTGGAGAGTGTGGTGCAGAGGGATTGGTATTTCTTTGTAGCATTTCTAACAGAGCTGGGTCTGACATGGCTTTGTAAGTCAAGCAGAGATCACCTCTAAGTAGACGATATGAGACAGAGAATAGTTGGAGTTTTTTGAGTCTGTCCATATAGGACAAGTGTTTAAGCCTAGGATCCTCTTTGTGAGGTACTTTTGCAGCCTTTCCAGTTGTTGCAGGTGTCTAGTGAGGTACATGTCAAATGGGGCATTGTACTCAATGACTGGCCTAATGAGGAAAGAGTAGAGGGAGACAATGACCTCTTTCTTCCTGGATGCAAAACCCTTAGTAATGAGATGTGCCACATATAAGGACTTTCTGACCACAGTGGCAATGTGGTGATCAAAAGAGAGGTTGCTGTCAACTTGTGCTCCCAGATCTCTTATAACACCTTCTGTGTTCAGAGGACTACCATCAATGTGGAAATTCATGGGAACTGGGTTTTTCCCAAAGGGGATGACTACACTTTTTTTGTTATTGAGCTTAAGGCCAAGGTTCTGACACCAGTTGTTGGTCACAGTGAGGCCATTCTGTAGGATTTCAACATCACTTGGGGAGTTAATAATAGCTCCCAACTTGCAATTGTCTGCGAACTTTGTCAGCCAGAGTCCCTTCATGTTGGCCTGGACTTCAGAGAAATAGACAAAACAGGAGAGGACCCAGGACCGAACCCTGTGGGACTCCACTCGCAACTTATCAGTAGTCTGACTTGGAGTCAGCTACTTTCACACTGTGGGTTCTATCTGTGAGCCAGTTTGCAACCCACCTAGTGATATAGGGGTTGATGCCAAGCTTAGTGAGTTTTTCTATGATTCCTGTGTGGTGAATGGCATCAAAAGCCTTGACCAGATCAAGGTAGGCTGTATGAACCAACTTTCCTTCATCCACAGCTCTGGTGACTGACTCAAGGAAGTTGACCAAGTTGAGCAGGCATGATCTACATTTCACAAAACCAAACTGTGTGGGATCCAGAATTCGGAGATTCCCTATATCCTTGCTTATTAGGTCCATGATGATGCGTTCCATAGCTTTGCATATCAGACTCATCAGGCTAATGGGGCGATAGTTTCCAGGGTCTGTACATCGCTCCTCCTTTGTGGAGAGGGATGACTGTAGCAGTATGCCATTCAGCAGGGACAAAGCCTGAGGTGAGGCTGTGATTGAACAGGGCACACAGGTGAGGTGTCAGTTCACTCTGTAGTTCATGTAGAGCACAACCAGGGATATTGTCAGGTCCCATAGAAGCTGTATTCTTGGCCTTGAACAGTGCTGCTTTAACCTGTGCAGCTTTAATACTGGGTGCCTGGCAATCTAATGGTATTGTGATTGGTCCTTTGGGGATGGAGGGGGTAAAGTTGGCACTGAATCTGTTGGCCAGTATACTGACAAAATCTGTTGGCTCAGTATAGGAGATACCATTGTGCAGTAGCTCAGAGCAAATCTGGGTATTGCCGTGGATATTCTTTACATAACTATAGAAGGCCTTTTGGTTGTCTTTACTATCTGCTGCAATTCTGTTTTCATACCTAGCTTTAGAGGATTTGATAAGGGATCTCGACTTTTTGTTGAGGCAGATAAGTGAGTTTTTCCAGTCTTGGGACTTCACCTTATTCCGCATCAGTTTCCTCCTTCTGTTGTAGAGTTTGTTTATGGCAGGGCACCACCAGATTGGCTTCCTTATTTTGGAGGAGAGTGTCTTGGTTCTATTGGGTATGGTGAAATGCACGCATTTGTGTATGCGTTCGTATAGTGCATTGGTGTATGATTCTGCAGTCACGCAACTATTCTCCATTTGCATGGGTGCCGTGAAGTTAGCCACCTCTGTTTTTAGGATCCCAAAGTTAGCTTTGGAGAAGTTTTTCATGGTGGTTACCTTTGCTGGGGGGTGGGAGGGATGTGGATTTCCAAGGTGATTAGTTTGTGGTCGGCTCTAACCAGGGAGGAGCTGACTATTGGTGTAGAGCAATGGTCGCCCATGTTATGTTACTGTCAGAAGCTGAAAGACAGGAAGTAACTTTAAGAAAACAACTGTTGGTTGATTTTCAAAATATGAAATGAAAATTAGAACCAGAATAGTTATGAGTGTTAGGCTAGTCTATAAAATAGCCTGCTGAAGACAATCAACAGTTAGTTGTCACTTACAGTTGTCAGTTGGCAGTTGTTGTCAGGTAACAGCCAGTGATAGATGTACTGTGCAATGGATACCCAAAAGGACTCACCGAGAACTGTAAGCCTGCCTTTGCTCTGTTGTAATAATTTTGTTTAGATCAGGGACAGTGTTCTTTAGTCAGATAGAAAATTACAACTAAGTTGGATAATTTAGAGTTTTTTTCAGAATACTGGATTTATATCCAACAGTATTGATTTCATTTTCCTGGTAATTCAGTTCTATTTGTTTATTGGAAATTACTGTTTATTTTTTTGATCATTTTGCTCATTATGAAATATTTTTATTAACTTACATTGTGGCTGGTCAATCAGTGTTTTCTTTAGTGATTTGAGAGTACTTATACTTGCTTTTATAATTCCCAGGGCCACTCCAAAAGCCTGGCTGCTTAGGCCATTTGCTACTATTTGTTTTAATATCTCATTTTCATAATTGTACACCCCTTTAAAAGGGCATGAATACACTCTGATTTGTGGCAGCATTAACCTTATTATTTTGGGGAAGGGACACCACTGAAAATCAGTGTCAGGCTTTCCCAGAAGTATTTGATGTGTGAGATTTAATTTATTTAAGTGTGACTATATCAGGGGTCTTAAAATGGGACACATTGCTCCGAAATGTCTAATAAGGAGTTACATTAGGGGTGGACAAAAGTATACAGTCCAGTCCCTAGCTATAGAGTGTGTTCCTGTTGTGCTCATAGGGGAAAATTGTGAAATATTACTCCTGTTTAAGTGACAGTCTCACATTGAAGTCAGTAGTGAGGATTGAAGCTCCTTAGTTACTGACTCAGGATAGTGGGAGACATCATATTAATGTTGGCAGTCCAGTGGCATATTTTCTGGATGTCACACTAGTTATCAGAATGTTTTATCTTAAAGCATACATGATGGCAAACACACTTGTATTAATAAATGACCTCTGTTAATCAGTATTTGATAGAACTGTATGGTGATAACTACATTTTTTTAAAGGCTGAAGCCACACCCACTGGGAGTTAAAGGTGCACAGTCTAAAGAGCTGTGCTGGAAGAAATGAGTTAAGAGCTGTTAGCAAGTTGCTTTCTGTAGTACAGGTTTGATTACCTTAGCCTTCATTTGCATAATGGTGACATTGAGCAAGCCACTTAACCAGACAGTACACTAGGGCAATTGGGCTAGGCTTTTCAATGGTCTTCTGAACTGCATGCCTAGTAGCAACCTATGAACCTAAATCCAAGCAGGCATGGGGTGATATTATAAAGAGAGTAACTGAAGAGGTTACAAAGGAGGGTGTAATTCTGCAGAGGGGCACTTGGAGTAGGTTAATTGGTTAATAGGTAGTTAAAACACATGTGGTCCAAGAAACTAAAAAAGGAACCTAGCTCTATTTCTCAGGTTTCTCAGAGTGTTCTCTTGTTCAGAGTAACACAGTAAGGAAACATTGACTGAAGGAATCAAACCTTGGATCATAGGTTCATAGGTTCATAGGTGTGTACTAGGCTGATGACCACAAGGGCCTTTTTAAGCCTAGCCATGCATCTCAAATCTCTGATAACTTCTGGTACCCTAGATAAGTGTAAGCAGGGGCTTGGGAGATTAACCATTTACAGACTGCCTGTGTCCATTAGAGACAAAGGCACCAAACCACCATTGGATTTCCTGTTCCCCATCCAACTGTCCAAGTTACACTTGAATTGAGTAAAGGAGGAACTCTGTTTCACATGGATGGAGAGCCTGTTCCAGAGAAAGGGTAGTCTCTGGGATATATATAACTGTCCCTCCATCAGGTCCTATTTATAGAACAGGTAAGGTATAAATCTTTAGAACAGGTAATCTCAAATATGAACAGCATATACTGTAACACCATTAAATCTACACATCAGAAACTAGGGTCTCTTTATAGGATCAATGGATTCCTTACAGATACTGCAAGAAAAACTCTAGCCACCACCTTCTTAATGCCAACTCTCTTATATGCCGCTGCTATCCTAACAAACTTAAACAATGCTCAAAGAAAGAAACTTGAATCCTTCTCTAATAAAATAGCTAAATTTGCAGTGGTGGCTCATGCCATTGGACTGCAGGACTGCAGCCCCCCCAGGTGTAGACAGAAAAAGAAAAAAAAAGAACATTTTTAAAAAATAAAATATTTACATTTGTGTAAATTATAGTACTGTTTGTCATCTGTACTACTGGCTAGCTGCTTGCTGAAGTCCCAGAACTCAAACTGTGCATGGTCAGCGAGTTCCGGGTTTTAAAAAAAAATAGTTTCTGAAATCTAGACTGTTGTAAAAGGAGTCCAGATTAAGGAGATAAGGCATCGGTGTGATTTCCAGAAGACTATGCAGTATGTAACTGCATAGAAATGGAAGGGGATTGGACTGCCACATCTGCAGCCGCGTACATGATGCACCTGTATGGCTGGATGGCTAGTGGCTACTGATTGGTTCTTGCTCTCTTCCCATGGAAAAAGAGAGCGAGAAACAGTCAGTAGCAAGTTTCAACTGATAATCATTCATGTATCACAAAGAACTGCCTTGCAGTAGATATTTTATGGATTAACATATGCAGTTTTAGATTTAAAAAAATACAGAATTCTGCAATTTTCTTAAGAGATCATCATATTTTTAAATGTAAAATGCCCTGTACAAAATTGTCTTTTAGCAGTACTTTGGTTTATTTAGATGGTCATAGAGTTCATAACTTCGATCGTGGATCATCAGATACAGTAACTGAGGTGCTGAGAGACTGACATAATAACACATGCAGAAGGAAAGGCTACTGTGAGTAATTTTGTAAGAAACGTAGTAAAGGGATTTGAGTTATGCTTCGCTAAGGTGCAGGCAGGCTATAGAAAACATCTGATTGCACTTTATGCATAAATCAAGGCTGTGCTTTTTGTGTTTGTTGCAGCAATATGATGCCTATTCTCACATTTCCTTTTTGAAACTGTCTTTGTCTGTCAACTGTAAATATTAAGGAAGAAGAAAGATGTCACTATGTGTTCATTATTTATGTCGACTCGCTTCCTCTGCCTGCCTTTCTTAGTGATACACTTTTTAGTTTTAGGCTGGGCGCCTTTGTAAATGGATACTTCCTAAATTTATCTCTATATAACTCATTTAATAATTGTAACAGTTCACACCAATCTTTCACTAGTGAATACATTTCACTTTACTGTACATATACTGTATTTTAGCAATAAAAAGTAGCAAAGGTGTAGGAAGGCAAATTCACTGTACTCAGCTGAGTACATTTTTTCATCTCTCTGAAATGTTATGATGTACAGGGGCAGTAAGATACTTAAACTGCATATTTAATGCCTAAAATAGTTATATATGTGTGACTTGCTTAGAGACATAGTTAGGTTTTTTTTTTTTTTTTTTTTTTTTAACAGTTGAATGGATAGTGCTTAGAAATAATGCATTCATTCAATAAATGTGTAAATGCAACATTTGGGAGGGTGTTTGTATTTATTTTTAATGTGAGGTGGGGTGGGGACAACATTTTGAAAGTTTCTGACTGCACCTACTTATTGGATTTATCAGTAAATATAAATGTATACTGTAATCAATGGTCATATGTTTGTTTTGGAACATGGATGTGCGCAAAAAATGCTTTTTGCTTCGCTGTTTTGAATATGTGCTTAGATGACTGAGGACATCCAATATTTTAATTATTGCATTTGTATGCAGGTCTACGGTTGTTGTGGGTCGCTCTCTAGGATGCAGAGTTGAAGGCATACATCTCAGTTTATTTGCTGTATGATTCAAGACAAAGTCATAGTTATTGGAGGGCAAAGACCCATGATCAGTAACAGTTTTTTATGCAGCTTTAATTAACTTGAAAAGTTAATAGAACAATAGCTTTTGCATCAACACGCATTTTCTGAACAATAAGAATTTCGAAACTGACATCTGGTATTACTGACTGATTGCAACCCACAGTGATTTATCAGAAAGTCAGCAATTTTACAAGGAACAGGGCAAAATATAAAGTAACATCAGGGGCATCCTGCAAAATTCTGGACAGATGAGCTGAGGAAGGCTAACTCCTTAACACACTCGAGGTTGGAAGGGAAAACTATTATGGATAGGGAAAGAGAAATAGGACACTTGCCACTCCAGATTTAATGAATGGTGGAGGACAATGCATTGATGGATAAAGCTTTGTAAGTCATCAAATAACTTATATTGATTTTCACCTGCCATCTGTGTTTTGATTTATAGTTTATCTTTTATAGTGCAGCTATAGTAGTTAAGTATTTGGCTAGCACACAAAGACACTGTCATCGAGAGCTAACTGAAGCAGAACTAGACGTGCTGATATAAAATTGAAAAAAAAATGTTTTGATACCTCAACACCTATTGAGTGGGTGCTGGTTATATCTCATAGACATAAAAGCATTGGTTATGACATGAGTATTATGACTTATATATATTACATAAATAGAATGAATTTTGCCGTCTATTTAAATAACAGATATTCGAACTGCATGAAGCACACATTTGTAAGCCTAGAATGTTCCATTTGTGAACTAAGGTCTAACCCACTTCTCTGTCTACACATTTTAAAATGTTAGCCCTATTTTTTCATTTATTTTGTTGCTTGGACTTAATACATGGACTGCCCCTTTATTAATTATTAATGGCTCATAACACTGTTAACTGCTACTGCTGATGGTAATATTACATATTATCTTAGAATTTTTTTTATAGCCTGTGCTTCCATAAACTCTCCAAGAGTCATGTACTGAAATGCTACAGAAGCAAATAGGTCCCAGTTTTAGCTCTGCTTCCACTGAAAAAAGAACATAGACAAAATCAAGCCAACAAAAGTCTGAAAACATATACATATGACTTAGATAACTGCAATTTAGTCAAGCATGTATTTAGATTAATGGGTTGGGGCCCACTTACATGTTAGTCTTAAACTGTGTTTAAAAAACAGGAGAAGCAAAACAATTTGCATAAATACCTAACATAAGGAACTGTAGAAAAATGAGTCTGGGGGAAGATTACTGTATGATTATAAAAATGTATGAATATGAGAAGTCTGAAGAATAAATGTACTTTTGAAAGAACAGTTAATCTGAAGAGATCATGCCTGTTTAACAGTCACATATAATAGATGAAAATGCTGCTTGATAAGACTCCTGTATGTCAGCAGAGGGTGTGTCAAAGGGAACTGATCTCGTCTACAGAGACGTAATGCCATCCAGTCAGCATTGCCTTGTAGTGCAACGCAAGTTCTTCACATTGCAGTGTTAGAGCTGATTGTAACATGACACATTTTCATTTTATTAAATTGACTTCTGCTGACCTAAACTTGGCTTGCCTACAGACACAACTTAATTTTAGAATGTGTTTTCCTTTGGTACTGAATCTTTCCGTGAAAATGTACATCAGAAAATTGTATTTGATGGCTTGTAGGTCACATTATAGGTAGATACGACTTATTTTCAGAAGCAGACAAAATCTTTAAATATAACTTCTGTCAAGACTGTTGTTACCACAATTACTAACGATATTAAGTAGATGAAGAGTGCTTAACAGTTGTCAAAAGCACATGCATTATAGCTTTCTAAAGGGGGTCTAAAAATAACATTATTTAATTTGTTAACTGGGGTAGAACACTGATTACAATGGACCTTCTTAAAAGTACAGTACATTAATGAGTAAGTGCAGGTCACATAACTGTAGGATCACCTGATGCAGCTTCCACTATTATATGTTTTACAGAATAAAAGCAAATTATTAAAGCAAAATCAAAAGAATCCAGCCACAGAGAAGCAATAATACGTCCTTCCTTAATGCTCAATGCCGTACCTCCATGGACTACATGAAAAGAGACATAGAGGAGGTTTCTGAGCATGTAGCCCAGGCCGTTATGACCCTGACCTTGAGTAGCATCTTACCCTCACCAAGAATGATGCCACAATATGAAGACAAGATAATCAATTTCAACAATTGGCTTAAGTATTGGTGTCATTCAAAGGGGATCCAATGCCTGTCAGCCTGGGATGACATGCTCGACAAGCCACGATGCTTCGCTAGGGACAGCTTGCACCTGTCACCCCTGGGCTTTCGGATATTGGCAAAGGCTCTTGCTACCCCATAGTGCCTTTTTAAGGCAAGGCTCAAAAGACAAACCCACCTCCATAGGTATCACAAGGGATAAGAAACTAAGAGTAATGCTACTCAATGCCAGAAGTCTAAACCTCAAGATGCACGCACTCGAAACTCTCCTTAGCATGGAGAACATCGATATCTGTGCAGTAACAGAAACCTGGTTCAAGGCTCCCGAGAGCACCCCAGCACTACCAGGTTATACCTCATACCATGCTTTTCGGCCCCAAAACTTGGACCGAACCACAAAAGGAGGGGGAGTATCAATATTCGTCAAAGATACCCACACCTCTAGGTTGGTGGCACAGCACGAAGCATCAGAGACTATCCATGTGCAACTAACAGTGGGTAAAACTGCCTTCCAGTTTATAGTCTGCTACAGACCACCCTCCCAAACCCTGGAACCCCACTCGGCCTTCCTGAGAACACTGGAAAATATGAAGGTCTCTCCAAACACCATTATATTGGGCGACTTCAACTACCCAAACATAGACTAGGAGCATTACTCTAGCTCCAACACCCTAGCCCAAAGGTTCCTAGAATTTATAAACTCAAATGCTATGGAACAACTTGTTACCACTCCCACAAGAGGGGAAAACATACTGGACCTGATCATCACCAACATGGGGACTCTCTGATCCAGACCAGAAGTGTATCCCTCACTGGTAAGATCAGACCATAAACTAATCTCACTGGATATTCACATCCCGACTCCACCCCCTGCCCTGAAAACCACAGTGAAAACCTTCTGTAAAGCAAATTTCACACTCCTCAAAACCGAGGTGGAATCCTTCAAAGCCCCCGGGCCTGTGGAAAATATGGCCCAGACTGCAGAATCCTTTATAAACACATTCTATGATCACCTTCAGGAATGCATGGATCAAGCAATCACAAATAAAACCAAGACCCAATCCTCCAAAGGCAGATGTCCTGTCTGGTGGACCCCAGCCATAAACAAACTATACAACAGAAGGAGGAAGCTACTACATGATAGAGCAAAATCCCAAAAAGGGAAGGCATCTCTGATCGGTATTAGCAAAAAACTACGGGCACTCATAAAATCGTCTAAGGCCAGCTTCGAGAGAAAAATTGCACAGGACACTAAGGATAATCACAAGGCTTTCTTTAGTTATATTAGGAACCTGGGTGGGAATTACCAGATATGCTCAGAATTAGTCCAAAATGCCAAAAAATACACCGAACCCACAGACATTGCCAACATCCTAGCTAACAGGTTCAGTGCAACCCCCCCCCCCTCCCCACCAAAAAGGCAAATATCTATCCCAGAAGAGTGCTGCCCCCCTGACATCTCAGATGCTCAGGTAAGAGCTGCTCTCTCCAAAGCAAAAAACACAGCATCAATGGGACCAGACGGTGTCCCGGGCTGCGTCCTACATGAACTCCAAGAAGAGCTAAACCCAAACATAAAACTACTGTTCAATCTCAGCCTTACTACAGGATATGTACCCAAAGAGTGGCGTACAGCAACAGTGGTCCCTCTCCACAAAGGTGGTGCCTCAACGGATCCTGGAAACTATCGCCCCATAGATTGGTCAGCAAAGCTATGGAAAGGATCATCATGGACCTCATAAATAAAGATATTGGGGACCTACAGACACTGGATCCTACCCAGTTCGGCTTTGTTAAGGGCAGATCCTGCCTCTTAAACCTAGTTGATTTCTTTGAAACAGTCACCAAGGCCATTGACGAGGGGAAGGTGGTCCACACAGCCTACCTGGACCTCGCAAAAGCCTTCAATACAATACCCCACTCGGGCATTATAGATAAGCTCACCAGCTTAAATATAAACCCCTATATCACTAGATGGGTTGCAAACTGGCTCAAGGGCAGAACCCACATGGTTAGAATTGCTGGAGCCATGTCAGACTCCAAACCAGTTACAAGTGGCGTCCCACAAGGCTCAGTCCTGGGACCTCTCTTGTTCGGTATATATTTCTTGGAGGTACAGGCCAACACAGAAGGACTGTGGCTGACCAAGTTCGCAGATGACTGCAAACTGGGCACCATAATCAACTCTCCAGCCGACACAAGCATCCTCCAAAAGGGCCTTATAGAAACAGACAACTGGTGCCAGAGCCATGGCCTCAAGCTAAACGCCAAAAAGTGTATAGTCATCCCCTTTGGCAAAAACAGTGCCCACAAATTACCACATAGGTGGTAATCCATTAAGTACAGAAGAAGTAATTAGGGACCTGGGGACCCAAGTTGATAGCAATCTCTCATTTGACAACCACGTGGCCAAAGTGGTTAGAAAAACATTTTATATAGCCCACCTAATCATGAAGGGATTCACATCTAGATCAGGGGAGGTCATCATGCCTCTTTACTCATCCCTCATCAGGCCCATAATTGAGTACAATGCCCCTTTTGGGATGTCCCTTACCAGACACCTGCAGCAACTGGAAAGACCCCAAAAGTACCTCACCAAGAGGATCAAAGGGCTCAAACAGATGCCATATGCTGCCCGGTTAAAGAAACTCCAGCTCTACTCAGTGGCATACCGCCTGCTCAGAGGCGATATGTGCCTGACGTATAAAGCTATGTCCAACCCGGAATTAATGGACATGCTGCACCTCAGAAAATCCAAATCCCATCGAGCTACGTGCTCGCGAGACTTGAACCTCAGCACTGAAATAAATAGGACATGCTGGAGGGACAGATTCATAACCCAGAGGCTCCCTTCACTCTGGAATAAAATCCCAGTCCAGGTTAGGCAGAGTTCCTCATTGACTCTCTTCAAGAGGAGTCTTGATGAGCGGATGGGAGATCATAGGTTTACCCCTGGTATCCCTTCTGTGTCACTGTTAGACAGAGGCACAGTATACTAACCTCGAAAAAGGTCATAGCAAAATTAATTTAAAATGGGTGGCGAAAGCCAAACACACTCTGGCTAGGCTTATAAATGCCCTAGGGCAGATAGCCTAGTATGAACCTATGAACCTATGAACAACTACCTAACATATTCACAAACTAACTACTGCGCATAAAATCATTCATCATCCAGAAAAATGCCATTCTCTAAAAAACATATTACTGCCCTAGTGTCCAGCAAGGGACCTCTATTCTAGTAAAAAATTCTTACTACTCACAAATAAGTTAAATTATGTTGCAGGAGACAAGCTCTACCCCCAATATGTTGGTAAACTCTGGAATAGTATCCTATTCCCACACAAATAAAACTCTCCGACAAACTCAATAGTTTTAAACCACTGCTTAAACAACATCTTAACCATTCCTGGTCCTGCACATTCTCATCACCAGGTTAAGACTTTGTGCTCACCATGCAACACTCTTCAAATACTCTCTTTAAACAGAATACTCTCAACCTCTCACTGAAATGACAAAACAATTTTATACATAACTGCTGCCAGTACAATCCACTAAGCTGCACGTGGGCTTTCTCTTTAGTAACTTCTACCTCTGTAAAATCTTAGAATGTATAGGTGCAAGTACTGTATGTGTATAAATGCAAATAGAAATATAACTACACGGTGTTTAACTGGAACTACGTATTATGCAATGTAAATACATGGAGCTTTTCTGCCTTGTCCTCTGCTGAAAATGGGTATTACCCAGACGAACTCTTGCAGTAAACTAAGACAAATAAACAAATAAATAAATAAATAATTCTAGTGCTGTTTATTTTGCAGATATATAGGAGGTCCGTTAGGGTGGGGCTGACAATGTCTTGTATGCTAGGTGTAGATTTCCTCTCAACAGCCTGTAGGTGACAGAATACAGGGATAGGGCCTTGAGGTGGTCTGCATAGGACATGCTATTTACATTCGCATATTATTTTTGAGAGGAACCTCTGTGGACATTCCATTTGTTAGATATGCCTGATTAGGTACTTACCAAAGGGACATTTTACTCAATGATAGGCCTGATGAATGCCAGATACAGTGGAACAATGACCTCCTTGGGCCAAGATGTCATACCTTTGTTTATAAGATGCACAACATAAAATAATGTCCTCACTACTGTAGACATGGTGGTAAAAGGCTAGATTATTTCTATGTGTGCCCCCAAGTCCCTGACTACTGGGTGAGCTCTTAGGGGTGTGTTGTCAAGATGATAGTTACCAGAGGTGGATGACTTCCTGAAGGATACAATTATGCATTTCTTGTCATTTAGTTTTAGTCCATGACTCTGACACGAGTCATTTGTCTGTATCAGCCTTTCTTGGAGAACATTTGTGTCAGTGGGGGATTCTAGGACTGCTTCAAATTTGCAGTCATCTGGAGATTTAGTCAGCCATAGGCCATTGACATTGGCCTTGACTTCAGAGAAGTAAATGCCAGAAAGAATTAATTCCAGCACCAATTCCTGAGGGTCTCTGCTTGTGACTGGCCTCTTTGTAGAGGTAGACTCCTCAATTCCTGTTCCAATCTGTGAGCAAGCTAGCTATCCACCAGGTGGCATGAGGATTTATACCTAACCTCTTGAGTTTGCCAATAATGCCCGAGTGAGGTATTGTGTCAAATGTCTTGCTCAGGTCAAGGCAGGCAGTGTGAACTATGTTTGCTGTCACCCATTGCTTTAGTAATCTTCTGAAAGAAGTCTGCCAGGTTGAGTAGACATGACCTGCCCTTGTCAAAACCAAATTGGGTTGGGAACAGTGTCTGGAGGTTTCCTATGTCATTAATGATCATTATAATTATCTTCTTATAACCTTAATCATACTTAATAGTACTTTTAAGTTCTTTGCCATCACATTGCAGGATGCCAGCAAGGAACTTAAGAGTATTATTAGAAAATGTAAAGCAGAGTACAAGCTTAAGGTTACAGCAAATACCACAGGAAACTACAATAATTTCTTTAGTTATATTAGGAAATTAAGAAATAATATCCAACAATGCACTGAACTCTTCCATAATGATATCACATATTCCAGTCAAAGGAATATAGCCAATATATTAGAATTCAAATTTAGTACTAACTTTACCTCACCTTCCCATATGGTTGCTCGCAGTTCCCCTGAAAATTTAGTTTCCCCTGAAATTACCTTGGAATATGTCTTAAAATTCCTGTCAAAGACTAAAGTACTACTTCCATGGGACAAGACAACATATCAGGCTGAATATGTGTTATTGCCAATTATGTATCTGAGCCTCTGCTTAAACATTTCATCCTCATTCTATCCATGGTGTTTCTCCCTGATGCCTGGAGAACAGCCACTGTGACTTCTCAACATGAGTGGCTCCTCTGTAGATCCAGGCAGTTATAGCCCCATCGGCCTCACCATTCTTATCTGCAAAGACACTGAATGTGTCATTGCAGAACTCATTTATGCAGATATAGGTAACTTAACCGATCTAGACCCCAATCAACTTTCCTTTGTGAAGAATAAGTCCTGTATCATGAACCTAGTAAATTTCTTGTAAAAGGTCATAGAGGCTGTGGTCAGTAGTCATTCAGTGCAACCCCCTTGTCCTGATCTGGCCATGGCTTTTGCCAATATCCCCTGTGCTAGTATTGCTAGAAAATTAGAAAAACTTAATGTAAACTCCACCATTGTTGATTGGGTTGCAAACTGGCTATCCAACAGATCCCAGGTTGTGATTTTTGCTGCTACCCTCTTTAAACATAAAATAGTAACTACTGGAGTACCACATGGATCAATGCACAGCCCTGTCCTTTTAGGAATTTATTTTGTAGACATCTACTCCAATATCCCAGAAGTGTTGTTGACCAAGTTTGCTGATGACTGCATGCGGGGCACTGTTATCCGCTCATCCAATGATATAAAACAGCTCCAGCAAGGGTTGTAATATGTCTATACCCGGTCCACTGAAAACAGTCTCAAGATAAGTGCAAAAAGTGCAAGTAGTGGCATTTGGTAACAAGCTGTTCCCACCTCATATGTTTTAAATGGTACTACCCTTCAGTCAGACATTGTTATAAAAGACCTGGTTACTTATATGGACAATTCTGTTTGATGAAATCATCATGTTTCCCCCATAGTCAGGAAATCTTTTTATCTCACCTGGTTGATTTCCAAGAGAATGTCCTCAAGGTTCAGAGAAGACATCCTGCCACTGTACTCTTCCATTATCTGGCCCATCATTGAATAGAATGTTCCCCTATAGTATGTATAAATCAAAGTATATTACACATCTACAAAGGACCCAAAAATATCTTACCAAGAAAATCATAAGTCTTACATCTTTCAACTATCCCATTAGATTAGTACAAGTCTTATTATACTCAGTAGCATACAGGCTGCTCCAAGGTGACGTGTGTCTTGCTTTTTGAGCTATGAAAGTCTCAGTCCTACTGATATTCTGTTTCTTTGCAAAACCAATAACACTACAAACATCTGCACTAGTGATCTAAAGCTACACCAGCAAAGAGTCGCTGGGCAGGGAGGTTTCTGACTCATCAAATTCCCAGCCTATGGAATTAGTTACCAGTACAGATAAAACAGTGTACTACTTTGACTACATTTAAGGCTAGTTTTCATGACTGCATGGGGAGGTGCAAATTTGCACTAGTATTGTCCTGTACTGCCCTACTTAATTTGGGACGTGAGCACTATTAAGTGATTGATAAAGGAGGCATGAACTTTTAAGTATGTCTACTTAAAGATGTATATGGTTATGCATCTTTTCCCTATGTTTCTAATCATCTGCAGTAATTTCTGCAAGGGATAGATCCCTCGAAATCAGACAAGTATATTGACAATTATAGAGTATGATGATGAGAAGCAGCTCTATCCAGAGAGATAGAAGAGATGTAGTTGAGAGTTTAGCCAGAGAAAACATACATATCTAGTAGCTACTAGCAGAGAAAGAGCTGCTGAAATAAGGCAGTGCAGTTATGTACAAATGGGGAAGCCTCTGTCAGTTTTTGCCTGGGAGAAAATACTTAACTTGACTGGTATTAAAGTACAAGATGCAAAGTTAGTCCATTTTATTTAATCTCTTTTGAGTTGTCATACACTTTGAAAAAAGTTATGTCTTCTTTGAGCTAAAACAAATAAACCATATTATTATTTTTTTTCAATTATAGATGGCCATTGCAAAACGGAAAAAGTGATTCTGCACCATGCTATAGAATTCTGGATATGAGTGTGAAATGGTTTTGTGGAGCTGAAAAAACTGCCTAATTTACCTTATTTTGTGCATGTTAAACACAGCAAAGGTACTTCATGTGATGTAGAGCAGTAAAAAAGTTTCTGTGGTAAAAGGGGGCAAGTGGTAAAATGATGCCCTAAAATGGTGTTAATACTGTAGCCAGAGAAGGCATACAAAATCAACTTACCAAACAGATTATACAGATATAAGAATTCTGAGTGGACTTTAAAATATCTGAGGGAGAAAGTATAGATAGCAGAAGATATCAATGCCAGAAGTGAGGTATCAGAAGGTAGGAATTTGTTAGGGAAAGAATGATAAGAAGATAAAAATAGACAAGAGGATATAAATGTTAACAACTCATTTGTGGTACTTCAAGTTGAGAAAGAAGAAACAGCAAGAGAGATCCTGAAATGACATAAATTCCACAGAAAACAAAAAGTATGAAAAAGAAAGAAACAGCACAGAAATAAATAATAAGAAAGAAATAAGAGATAAAAAGTGTATGTTTGATAACATTTTTGATAAACTTTAATAACGTGAAAAATGAGGTACGAAGATTGGCCATTTTATAATGGTTACAACAATCTGATGATAATCTTTGCATCCTCAGGATATCAGATTTATATGAGAGACAGAGGGGACAGGAAAGTGTTTGAACACAGATGGTACTGGTACATTATTTAGTGTTTCAGCATAGAATAGTGCTCTGCAGTGGCAATAATGGTAACTAGGGAAAGTGGGGAAAAAAAGGCAAGTTGAGCAGTCATAAAATCTGAAGAGCCATAATTACACAGATTATTTATGAATGCCAACATGAGAGAGATTATTATTTATGCATCACTGTCTAGAAAGAAAGCAAAAAAAATAATTAGGGACTTTGAATCATATTTCTTATATGTTGAGTAAGAATATAGATAGCTGACTTCAGTTGTTATTTTCTTGAAAGATGGAGTAATAAAAGCATAGATAGGGATACTAAACAATTCACAGAATAACTGGGCAGATTTATAAAAATAGAGGTGCTCCACGAAGGAAAGTATTACAGATATAAATATTTTTTTTTCAATGAAAACCTGCATGAGTTAGCAAAATGATCTTTACAGACTTTATGGGGCATTTGGGGATAAAGTATCAGGTAAAAGGAAGAATGGGAGGTTAGTTAGAATTAAAATATAAATATATTTTAAACAGAAGGATTACAGAGAATAATGAGAACGTTATGTAAAGGTCACATATTGATTTTATAAAATGAAGATGTTCTGCAAAGATAAGATTAAAACATAATATAAAAGGTGTCAAAGCAAATAAAAGAGAGAGTATAATATACAGGGAGAGAATGAATTAGCTGCACAATGAATTAGAAGGTAATAACATGAAATATTACAAGAAACATGAAATTATATATAAAACGAATAGAGAAGAAATGCATGAGTGGGTAATGGTTCTGAGAGACACTGTGAAAGGAAAAAAGGAAGAGGTTCCACATTTTGAAATTTAAATAAATAAGAGATGATGGACATTTGGAAAGTGTAAGAAGTAAGAATGGGCAATGTAAAGCAGGAACTACAGAGATGCAAAATATTTTAAGAGATTATTTGGAAGAAATGTTTGAAGGAAAAGAAGGTCTGTGTAAAGAAGTATATTGGGAAGGCAAAATTATGTACAAGAAAAATTTGAGCTCTACAGAAGAAAAAATAAGTAGGTTCAATGAAAGAAACTTTAATTAATAATAAAGGAGACAAGCATATTGGAACAGATGGCTTAAATTATGAAAGGTACTAAACTTTTATAGAAAAACATCATATGGCCAAATCTGATATAGTGATTAAATGGCTAGATAAAGGTTTAGAGTAAAAAAAGTTAAGAGTCAGTTTAATAAAAATTATTTGGAAAATGGGGAGAGAAGAAGAATATTATAACCTGGAAACTAATATGTTTGTTAAATTATGCTTATAAATTATTATGAAAGTTATTAAATTAATAGTAAATAATGTAATTCAGTATCTGTGTTGTAAGAAGTATTTTGGCATCAGTAAAAGGACTGATGTTAGAAAAATTATTAACTTGGATTAGGGGAATTAGTGGTATTATTAACAAAAAGACAGGTACTAAGATAATCATGAAAAATACTTAGAAAACTTTTAACACTGTGTCATTAGTCATTTGAAATTGTAAAAAGCTATGGTTTTGTGAAGAAAACTTGGGAATGAATACATTCTGCATATTATCACAGTGTGATTACACTAGTTATAAGAATATGAACGAAATATATAACAAAGGTGGCATTAAATGTGGAGGCACTATTAATCCTTCATTTTGGGCTTGGTACTGAATGCAGTGATTAGGAAAAATAAACACAGAAACAAAGAACTGAAGCAAATTTGTATAATACCTTAATGTGGTTAGAACAATTTGACTAAAGCAGCATTATCTTAAAGTACAGAAATCATGAGTTAGAGGAAAATGCAGTAGGGGTAATCCATTTTCAGGAGATGCATACAGAAATTTATAGGAATAAGAAGAGGGAAACAAAGTTTGAAATAAAGAATGAAAAAGAAATTAGAGAAAATGGGGCAAATTGTTTTATGGAAATGTTGTATGATATCTAAGAAAAAAAAAGGTATGTTTGATGAATTCTGTATTGTTAGATATAGATAGTTATATTGTGATATACATATGAGTTACCAAAAATAGTGAAATTGAATTTTTAGGTGTTTTTCAGTTTTCTCAGGAACTATATTCAACTCTATAAAGAGAGGTATTATATCCAGTAAGAAGGATGAAGGACAGATGGAACTGATACATCCAGTAGTACATTATGCTTCTTTGCATATGTATCTCCTTGTACATTTAATAAAACAAGGAACAGAGAAAGAGTGACCCAAGATTTAAGATACAGAAATTGAGAAATTTTGTATTATTCATTTGAAAAAAAAAGGGAAGAAAAAAGTGAAAGAGTTAGTTTTTAATGTGGCATTTTCTAGATTAACAGTCTGGTAAGTGAATAAATAAACACTATTAAAGAAAAGAAACACCAGTGAAGGGAAGATGTGAGTAAGTATTATGAGGTTAGAAGCTAGGAATTTTTGGAAAAAAATAAAGCAAAAACCTTAATTAATGAAAAGAGGAAAATTGTTCATACACTACAGGCAGATTTCATCTGGAAATTAAGTCTCAAAAAACTTCCAATTAAAGGAGGATGACATGCAAGCTCAAAAAAAAGGATATGCAATATATATGTCACATGGAGAAAATGTTGAGAAATGTTTGGATGGAACAGAAAATATGCAGTTACATTTTTTTGTTTACAGAATCAATTTACTGTAGATATTACCAAGGCTAATTTAACAAAACTGCTAAGAAACATAATTTTGTTATGACAACTGGTATATGTGTATACGGTTTGGAACGGCATACCTCTCAAATGTACAGATTTTTGCAGAATGTTCAGATTTGTGTCCCATATTTTTGGTCTGTTTCTCATAAAATTGTGTTTTTCTAGCAAATCATTGAGAATTAAAGTCAGAAAGTAATGACAGATATTTGAGTTTCAAAAATTCATGCTAATGCAAAACCTGTTATTCTATCAACTTTCTAAGTTTGTAAGGGCAATATTTAAAAAGTGTTGCTTTTTTGGCCTTTGTCCTCCCATTATTTATGGCTTTGGCCAGATTTCTTGCTCTATGAGATTGAGAGGTATGTTTGGAAGATGTGTTATATAGCAAAAATGAGAAAACATGGAAATAAAAAGATAAGAATAATTGAGCATAATTTTTATGTTGAGAAAAATGTGTGTGATATGAACATGGGTAACTGCACTATCTTGCCTGCATCTTTAACTCGATTTGATGGTATTTTGTTTTTCTCTCCTGAATGTGTTTTTTTGAATATTGATTTTAGAAATATGTAAAATATGTTTGAATTCTGTACTAAGTTTTAATTAAAGCTATTGCTACTGTTTTCAATAAATACCCTGGAATATTATACATTCCCTTAGCTTCTACCATATCAGTTTTCTGCAGCACAAGTATCACTTTAGCACTGTCCACAAAAAACATTATATTGAAATGTTTTGAATTTGTCAGCCAGGATGTATGCTATTATATATATATGGTTCCCCTTTATAGTCTCAAAATAATGAAATCTTAAATTTCAGTATCTTGAGACCATAAAGGTGAGATGCAAACCATGCCTTTTAGTTAATAGTAAATATATATATATATATATATATATATATATATATATATATATATATATATATTTATATATATATAGTTCCCCTTTATAATCTCAAAATACTGAAATCTCGAATTTCAGTATCTTGAGCACATAAAGGTGAACGCTCAAAATCCCAAAATCCCAAAACTGCGTAACACAAAATCACGAACATCAACATGCCATATGTCATACAACACATACACCATCCTACCCACACTACAACAAATCAAACAACAAAACATACACAAACACAATAACACACATCAACACACCTAAACTACATATAAGATGGGGGCAAGCCCCCATGCACCTCCCAATGTGGGGGGCTGCACCCCCCACACTCCCCTACTTATATATACTAACTCCGAGATCGCACAAACAGGAAAAGACAGCAAATTCACACCCAGACATTCTACATCCCCCCCCCCCACACACACACACACATATTCAAATACCAACAAATCCAACACTCACACACTCATACTTTCACCTGCCTACCCTAACCCACATGCACAGCTTACAAACACACTCACATACATCCAATCTCCCACCCAAAACCCTTACAAAACAGTCACTTACCTTAAATTGCACCTAAATTCACACATGACACAGGACACCATCCACAAAAACCACCACACACAATGTAGCGTAAAGCCATAACCACGAATTCAAGATATTCAAATTTGTGATTATGCACTTTTGCTATTTTAAAAATTCACCTTTATGGTCTCGAGATACTGAAATTTGAGATTTCAGTATTTCGAGATTATAAAGTGGAACTATATATATTTGCTATCAACTAAAAGGCATGGTTTGCTATGAATAAGTGCATCTTATTTAATCAGCACACGATTATTCAACCCCCAAAGATCTAAAACCTTAGGAAGTCACTGTTCTTAACAGTGGCATTGTAAAGGTCACAAAAACAGTTGTTTTGAAGGGAGTTAGCCGTCCTGGATCCCCAAATTGTGTGTGTGCATGCGTGTGTTTTTATGTGATGTGTTTTCACACAAATACACACACATACACACACACACACACACACACACACACACACACACACACACACACACACACACACACACACACACACACACACACATATATAAATATATCTTTTGTATATTTACCTATTACTATTTGAGTTATGCTTATTATGAGTACTGTACTTTATATTACCAACAGATGTTTTAAGTTTGACTGTTGCAACCTTTTATATTGTTTATTATATCTGTTTTGGAGCTTATCTCCCCTTTCTTTTTTGTATCTATCTTGGAGCTTTTCTCTCCGTGCCTCTTCTGAAAATGGACATATATCCAGTTAGACTAGCTTGGTCAACAAATGTAAAATAAAATAAATAAATAAATAAATAAATACATAAATAAAAAAAATATATATATATATATATATATATATGCATGTATGATGTATGTATATGTGCATGACACATCCAAAAGATTGAATGCATGTACCATCGATAAAGGTTGAAAATATAAGGCTGACAATGTACAATATCAAGAACCGAGAACAAAAATACTCATAAGATCAAAACAAAAAAAAAAAAAAACTTTGGTGGCACATCAGCAATTTCTGCCAAATATGTAGTATATCAAAGCAAACTCTGCCCAAAAGCTCTAAATGGCATCTAACAACTGAAATCTGTGCTTCCAAATACCACACCAGACTATTACACATTAACAAGCCCAAACAAAACATAAACATAACACTGCACAATCTGAGAAGAACTTGTAGAACTGTACCCTAAGTAGTGTATACCGGACTATCAAGCCTCTCATTCTTAATATCTCCTAGATGTTCCAATACTCTTAATTTTATTATAGGGCAAACCAAGCGAAAGGTAAAATTAAGAGTATTGGAACATCTAGGAGATATTAGGAATGAGAGGCTTGATAGTCCGGTGGCCAGTCATTTTCACGAACAACATGGAGGTGCAATGAAAGATTTGATATTTAGTGTTTTAGCTAAACCCTATGGTTCATGGGGGGGGGGGTGGATCATAGTTTTCAAAGGAGGTTAACAGATATGGAATCTAAATATATTATTAATTTCAATACTTTGTATCCAAATGGAATGAATTTAGAAGTGTAAATATATTTACAATGTATGTTATGAATGTTTATTAGATAGTTAATGTATGAATTGTATATAAATATTTGGTATAAACATAGGAATTTAATCATTTTTTAACAATGAAGTTTTATGGCTTTAAAAATTTGGAAAAAAAATGTTGATTGATTAATTGATGTCAATTAATGAAGTTATTGGTGGTGTATATAGACTTGTTTCTGAGAATGTTAGTTATTCCATTTGAAGGCGAAGGCCGAGGTACCAGAATCGTAATAAAGACACTTATTTTTTCAGTCTGGGCTGCTATTTTCGTATATGGCGAAGTTTTATTTTATTTTTGGAGAAGCTGTTTACAGCTATTCAGTGTGTTTTTGGTGAACTAGCTAATTAATTCTGATAAACTGTATACTTGATAATTTAAGAAGCTTTATACCTTTTTAATAAAATAGGTTGCTGCTGGGAATAGACTATTACCTGATCTATCCCCACACCCAAAATAATGGCATGTCAATCAGGTCATGAGAAAACTGGTCCAGTCGTAAGGGGTTAAAAGTTTTTACATAAGTGTTACTGTTTAACAGAATATTATAACTCCCCCCCCCAGAGATTAACTTGTCCTGGTCTTTTGGAAATAAAATAGTCTTTCTCAGGACCTGATACATTGACCTCATTCTATTTGCTTATTGTAACTGTTTATTGTTTAACTTTTTGCCATAATCTATGTTTTACTTTTGTATTTTTACTATATTGTATAACTTTTAATACAGTTATCTATGTTTTATGAATATTTCTACGTAATGTCCCGGAGCTTTTCTCCTCGGGTCTCCACTGAAAATGAGCTTCTAGTTCATTTGGACCACCCTGGTTAACAAATGTCAAATAAATAAATAAATAAATTTACTTATAAATATGAAACAGGTTGTCATGCTTTTATGATAACAACAAAGCCATCTGCATGCTTATGAATTAAAGCTCACTTGTTTTTTTTAAGCTAGAAGCATCACCTGAATACTTAATAATATGTTTTAAAAAAGTTCTTGATTGCGACTTCAAAAATGTTAACCTAGAGTGTAACTGAATCCCAAAATAAGGCAGAATGGATTAATTAATTTATGTGGGAAATATTTTACTCAGTGTGTAATTTAAATAAAAATAGTCAAAAGTGAATATTGAGAAGTTTTTCAAATAAATTTTCCAAAAATGCATCAATTTACTGTTTTGCAAAGAACTGATTTCACTGTTATATACATGGGTTTTCTTTCCTTTTTTTTTTGTTCACACAGATAACCACCAACTTGTCCTTAGGTCCTCTCCTTGCCTCAATGGGTGTACTGAACTCATCATAGCCTGTCATGGGCTAACCCTGACTATGTCCTGGGCCAGTGAGGAGATCAAGGACTCTGGTGTGGCATCAGACTGCTGTGATTAGTATAGTTTTTTTTATATTTTTAGTCCTTATATTCCTGTTCCCATGAGACAGTACATGACATCCTGTGACAGATGTTCACTGAATGAACAATATTTACAAAACTGGTGGACACTTTAACTGACATAGTCACACTTCATTTGTGTTGAAAAAATATTACCTTGAAAACATAAAAAAAAAAAAATAATAATTTGAAACATAGGTATATCAAATCGATATTACTGGCATCATATAACTTCTGTGTGACATAATGAAAGATCATTCTATACCCAGTCACTGTGGGATCACCATGTATAACAAACTCAGATTAAAGTAATTTAATAAGCCATCTGTATTTAAAACTAAATGTTTCATTCTCTTAATAGCATCAGGAGAGTCTGCTACATTTGTAGGAGTATTTTTATAAGCTTTAATTAATGTTCTGCAAATATAGAAATAGCTTCATTTTATGACTCATTTTCAGCATCTAATGAACAAAATAGTGGATCAATTGAAATGAAATGAAAGATCAGAAAAGAGTAATAAGTAGAAGATATATATCAATATCAGCTTTGTGACAAGAAAATTCAGTATAAAGGTAAAAGGAGTGTGTAGTGAACCATTTAATAAAGAGATTCCAAATATCAGATATGTGACAAGACAATAAATACAGTGTAAAGGTAAAAGAAACATGGAGTGAAAGATTAAATAAAGAAATTCCAAATATCAGATATGTGACAAGGCAATACAGTGCGAAGGTAAAAGGAACATGGAGTGACCCATTAAATAGAGATTCCAGATGATCAGGGGTGGGAAATATGTCTTAATCCTAGATATGGAACTAAATCAAGAAAATTCGGAATTTTTGCGTGGAAATTTTCCACCTGAGAAATGGTTAAGAAATGACTTACAGTTTCAGAGCAGTTCTTGCTCAATTGTGATTGTTTCTTAAACACATACTTGTCTTTGCTTTGGCTCATTAGCAGCAGTACAAAGAACTGCCTGCTCACACCCTTGTTCTCCCCCCCACTTCCCTGTTTATTACCTTAAGACAATCCCAAAGTTAATAAATATTACCTGTGGCAGGCACCATTTTTAAAACTACAACCACCCTTGTCACTATCATATATTCATTTATCAGTTAACTCTGTTACCTGATTGTTTCCAGCCCCCTCATAAGAGCAACTAACAGAGTTTCTACCCACTTTGCTCCCCACCCTGCCCCCTATTACCTCCCGCCCCCAGTGGTCCTACCTTTATTACACTCACAAACCCCTCCCATCTTTCCAATAGCCAACCACAGTGCTAACCCAACACTACCTCCTCCATCTTCCCGCTACTATCACACCTCCTCAACTAACATGTACAAGCATACCTTACCTATGCTCACTGCATGCACTCTCCTTGCATATCTTACATCCTACCAAAGCTCCATCATTCCCCCACTCAACCACTACCACTGTACTACTACTCACACCACCACTCATGTCTCACCCTCACTCAGCTCCCCTCCCACCAAGTCAAGAACCATCCCTATGTACCCCCTACATATTCTACCAACTATATTACTCAAACATAAAGCATCCCTACAACTTAACATAGTAACCCTCCCACCATACCTATTACCCACAGAGCACAATCATAAAGTTTCCCTTATAAACAAACACATTCAAAAACTGAGAAAACTAATAACCTCATGCATATCAAAACTAGCCCTAAGTGGAGACATCCACCCCAACCCTGGCCCTACCATCTCCCACCCCAATCCTCATAATCAGACTAGAAACCACAACTTCTCCCATATTACAGCCAATAGAAAGCCAAGTGACTTCCTCCTACTAAGCCTAAATATTAGAAGTATATCCAACAAAGTCCATAAACTTCATGCCACCATAGACTTGTACTCCCCAGATATAGTCATCCTGACAGAAACCTGGCTAAAACCTCACATTACGAGTGAGCAAATACTCCCTACAGGTTACGGCATACTAAGAGTAGACCGGCTAAACAAGAAAGGAGGCAGTGTAGCTATAATATTTAAACAGCATCTAAACATCCAGATCTTAAAATCATCAGCTCCACAAATAGGCAATGAAGAAATAATATACCAACCTCAAAATAAACCAAAACAAAACCATCAACATAATTGGATGCTACTTCCCACCTGGCCAAAACATCCCTCCACTAGAAAACCTCCCCAGCTGGTCTACCCACCATCTCCTCCAAGAAACTATAATTTTAGGTGATTTCAATATTGACTGGCAATCCTGTTCTGGCAACCATCCAACCCATCATGTAAACCTTCATGGCTTCACCCAACTAGTCCAATCGCCAACCAGGATAAATAAAAACTCCAGCAAGCACACTACCCTGGATTGGATACTAGTCAGTAAGAGCCCCCAGTCATATATAACAGGCTGCTTATCAGATAGCCTCAGTGATCACTCCCCAACATTCCTTCTCAAAAAATACCTATACCAAGCTAAACCTGTCATCTACCGTCAAATACGTAAAAAACTAAACTTTAACCCACTCACATTCATCTCATCCCTCAAAGAATGTAACTGGCATCCTCTAAAGTACCTCATTCTTGATGATGCAGTTGATTTTTTTAATACTACCTTCCTGAGCATCCTTAACTACCATGCCCCCATAAGACTTTCCAGAGCCAAAGCACAACCCTCCCCATGGCTACAGAAAACCACTAAGTCAGAAATGAAAAACAGGGATAAAGCCTGGGAGCACTGGCACAAAACCAAAACCCCATCAACTAGGCAGAAATTCCTAGAGCTACACAATAGAGTCAAAAAGCTAATAAAACAGGACAAATTCCAATACTACCAGTCTGCCCTAGACTCCTCCCAACACAGCCCCAAACAATTCTGGTCCTCCATAAACTCCATCCTCCACCCAGGTAAAGTCAGTACCCCTCCTCCTAACATCCCTCACTCCTCAGAAAATATTGCTACCTCATTCAACATACACTTCACACAAACCATACTATCACTAGCTAAACAACACATCCCCCCTCCCCTCCAACCCACACCTTCAACTAGTAATCTCCCCACTGCCTTCTCTTTTTCTCCTGTACCTACCTTCAACATAAAAAAACTCTTAACTAAACTTAAGCCCACCAAATTAGCAGCAGACAACCTCCCAAGTGAATACCTACAAAGCACAGCTGATGCTCTGGCCTACCCAGTATCCATCTTGATTAACCGATCTCTGTCAGAAAGTTATATTCCCACACTGTGGAAATTATCACATATAATTCCCCTCCACAAAGGCGGACCCTCCACAGAACTAACCAATTACTGCCCCATTGCTATTCTTTCTCCACTCTCCAAAATACTAGAGAGATGCATACACTCTCAGGTCTCAGACTACCTCCTTACAAACAACCTCCTTTCCAATACTCAGCATGGTTTCTGACCAAACCATAGCACCACCACTGCCTTACTCTCCTTTACTAACACTATCCTTCAGCATAAAAACTATGGCTATCTCTCCTCTGCTACTTTCCTAGACCTATCTAAAGCATTTGACATGGTCCCACACAAACAACTTATCTCTGTCCTCAGTAACCTATCCTTCTCTCAATCAGTCACCAACTGGTTTCAGAGTTACCTGTCTGACTGCCAACAATCCGTTGTATGGCAGAATGACATATCTCCCCAACTACGTGTCTCCATAGGGGTTCCCCAAGGATCCATCCTTGGACCCCTACTCTTCTCTGTTTTCACCAATAATCTAGCCTCTGCCACCAAACATGGCACACTCATACAATACGCAGATGACTCAACCATCATCTGCTCAGCCCAGTCCCTACCCAAACTGCAAAAAGTCACACAGGAAGCCTTTTCCTCTGTTGAAACTTGGCTATCCAATGCCCAATTAATACTCAACCCAAACAAAACTAATCTACTCATCTTCCAACCCACAAAACATACTCAAAACAACTCTCACTTTAACATCACAGCAAAAGACAACACCACTATATACCCAACTGAACACACCAAATTGCTAGGAGTGGAAATAGACAATAAACTAAAATTTGACATTCACATATCCATGACCATAAAAAAAGTCCATAAAAAAAATAGGAGCGTTATACAGAAATAAGCAACTTCTCACCAAAGCAGCAAAGATTTCAATAGCAAATTCCCACCTTATCTCCGCCCTACTTTATGTCTCTCCAATATATACCAACCTAAGGCAATGCAATCTAAACAAGCTAGAGACCTGCTACAACAAAATCGCCAAATTCGCCACAGGGGCATCTTACCATAGTCACCACTGTCTCTCACCTGCTGAACTGGGCTGGCTTGAACTCCCTCACCTCCTTCAATTGTATCAACTCTCACTTGCCCACAAACTAGTAAACCATCCACTAAATGTCCCATCCCTCCAGAATCTACTCCAACCCTATTGCACCACCAGACCACTAAGATCCAGCAACAAAAATCACTTGCAGATCACTAAAGCCAATAACTCTGCTGGTGAAGCACTCTTCTCTTGCACCATAGCCAAATTATGGAACTCCCTCCCACCCACAATTACCTCCGTACCATCATGCACCCACTTCAAAACTTTACTAAAAGCGCACCTAAAAACATGCTGACTATGCCCTTGCAACTCCCACTCTAAAATCACCCACCCCATCCAACCACTACCTTTCTTTCCACTCCACTGACTACCTTGATTATAGCAAGCTCAGATGCTCATAAGCCTAGTACTTATTATGCAGCAGGACCTTCTTATTGTAACATTTGTTAATGTCTGTTATGTACTTCACAGATAAAGATTCTAGTTGTCTACTGATGTACTATGTTGTTCATCTGTAAATATGTTATAAGTAATTGTCATAGGTTCATAGGTTCATAGGTAGATACTAGGCTATCTGCCCTAGGGCATTTATAAGCCTAGCCAGAGTGTATTTGGCTTCTGCCTCCCTATTAGATTAGCCTACTGTGCCTCTGTAAAGTAGGTCACAGAAGGTACCCTTTTAAGATTAGTTTACTGTGCCTCTGTCTAGCAGGGACACAGGAGAGATCCCAGGGGTGAATTTGCAATTTCCCATCCACGCGTCCAAATTTCGCTTGAAGAGGGTCAGCGAGGGGCTACGTCTAACATGAAATGGGATTCTATTCCAGAGTGAGGGGAGCCTTTGGGAAATTAATCTGTCCCTCCAGCATGTCCTATTTATTTTTGTGCTGAGGTTTAGGTCCCTGGAGCGTGTAGCTCTAAGGGACTTGGATTTTTTGAGGTGGAGCATGTCCATGAATTCTGGGTTTGACATGGCTTTGTACGTCAGGCATAGATTACCTCTGAGTAGGCGGTAAGCAACTGAGTAGAGCTGGAGTTTCTTTAGTCGAGCTGCATAGGACATCTGTTTGTAGCCCATGATCCTCTTGGTGAGGTACTTTTGGGGTCTCTCCAGTTGCTGCAGGTGTCGGGTAAGGTACATCCCAAAAGGGGCGTTGTATTCAATTATGGGCCTGATGAGTAGAGGGGCACAATGACCTCTCTTGATCTAGATGCGAACCCTTTCGTGATAAGGTGGGCTATATAGAAGGTCTTTCTAACCACTTTGGCAACGTGATTATCAAAGGAGAGATTGCTATCTACGTTGGTCCCCAAATCTTGTTAATCGCTATGTAATCCAATGTAACTACTGTCTGTTTATTTTAACTGTGGAGCTTTTCTCCCCGGGCCTCCACTGAAAATGGACCTACGTCCAGTTGGACACTCCTGGTCAACAAATGTAAATAAAATAAAAATAAAATAAAATAAATGTTGGCACAAATATTTCTATACACCTACAAGACTTGAAAAAATGTTCCCACAGACAAGCGGCATCTGATAGAAATCTGATGGTACAGAAAGAAGTTCTTAGGAGCATATATTTTGTGAATGTATTGAGCTGATTCCATTGAAAATGACTTGAATAATTTGTTAAATCTTACACTTGGAAGAGAATTTAATCTCTGTATACAGATTTTTTTTTATGAGTTGGTGTAATATAACATATACTAAGGAGGTAAAAGCATTACTATCTTCAGTGGCGACAGCTGCAAAGAAATCTATAATTAGATAATGGAAAAACAGAGATAAATCATCAGTAAGTGGTGAGAAATATGATATTAAAATATGGAGATGTGAACTATTAGAGATTAAAAATAGAACTTCATAGTAAAACAAATTGGGCAGTATAAAATTTCATAATAGAAGTTGAGTTTGATGAGGCATTCACATGGAGTAATGTACCTAATATGGATATGTGTGTATATATATATATATATATATATATATATATATATATATATATATATATATATATATATGTGTGTGGTGAAAATAAAATAATATGGCCACTAATTAATTCCTGGTCTCAAGTTATGCTGTAGACAGTTAATTTGCGAGTTTAACTGTTTTTATTTAATGAACAATGTTAACTCATATGTGGAATTAAGGCTGAATGCAATAACTGATTGTGATATTAGATTTATATCTTTAACAATGGCAAGTTATTGATAAATGAATGCAAGCACTGATTTTCTAGCATGAGGCTAACTTATCAGTATTGTATAAATATATATTTCTAAAATGGTTGTACCAGCAATGAGTGTTGAAATATCAAGTGTAATATGCCTAGAGATTGCACAGAATATAAAAATGAAAAACTTGAATTAAATTATGTATATTGCTTAAAACAGTAGGTCAGTAATACTTTTATGGATTTTTGGTATATCATAAATAACAGCTGTTTCATGAAGTATCACTTTTAAATTATATAATAAATTGTCATTAATCATCCTTCAATATAATATTAACTATGAATCAATTTTTATATACACATGACATCTTTAGAACCCTCACAGTAAAAATCATTTTCCTCTAAAAAATACACATTTTATACATATTTGGATGTATTCATAATGACAACTAAAGAATGTTTGCTTCATTTCATAATTCTAAGATGCATATTATACTTTAACTCAAATAATTCATATCTCTGTTTTTTCATTTAATTATGCATTTGCTTTTCACTAGACAATTCAATGGTTATCACGTCAATAGAGCAAAATCACTTTTATTGAATGCAAAGACTCCAAAAATTCTTTGCCAAAAGCACTTTGAGTCAAACCCAGAGTAAATATTTTTGTTTGTAGGGGGTACAAACTCATTGCATTCCTATGTAGGGGACATCACCATACACAGAATTGATATATACCTACTCTGAAGTCACACAATAGTAGAGAAAAGGGAATTCTCCACTATTATTGAAACTTCTTTCTGTGAAACATTTTCATTGAAACAGCGGGCAGCTAAACTGCTGTTGAGATACTGACATGCTGCTAATGCTAGCCTAATATTTTTTATAGTATGTTTTAAATACTGCATGCTGACATGCTGCTAATGCTTGCGTAATATATTTTATAGTATGTTTTTAAATACTGCATACTGACATGCTGCTAATGCTAGAATATTTTAGTAGTATGTTTTTAAATACTGCATACTGACATGCTGCTAATGCTAGCCTAATATTTTTATAGTATGTTTTTAAATACTGCATACTGACATGCTGCTAATGCTAGCCTAATATTTTTATAGTATGTTTTTAAATACTGCATACTGACATGCTGCTAATGCTAGCCTAATATTTTTAACAGTATGTTTTTAAATACTGCATACTGGCATGCTGCTAATGCTAGCCTAGTATTTTTAATAGTATGTTTTTAAATACTGCATACTGACATGCTATTAATGCTAGCCTAATATTTTTAATATTATGTTTTTAAATACTGCATACTGACATGCTGCTAATGCTAACCTAATATTTTATAGTATGTTTTTAAATACTGCATATTGACATGCTGCTAATGCTAGCCTAATATTTTAATAGTATGTTTTTAAATACTGCATACTGACATGCTGCTAATGCTAGCCTAATATTTTTAATAGTATGTTTTTAAATACTGCATACTGACATGCTGCTAATGCTAGCCTAATACTTTTTATAGTATGTTTTTAAATACTGCATACTGACATGCTGCTAATGCTAGCCTAATACTTTTTATAGTATGTTTTAAATACTGCATACTGACATGCTGCTAATGCTAGCCTAATAGTTTTAATTGTATGTTTTTAAATACTGCATACTGACATGCTGCTAATGCTAGCCTAATATTTTTAATAGTATGTTTTTAAATACTGCATACTGACATGCTGCTAATGCTAGCCTAATATTTTAATATTATGTTTTTAAATACTGCATACTGACATGCTGCTAATGCTAGCCTAATATTTTTAATAGTATGTTTTTTAAATACTGCATACTGACATGCTGCTAATGCTAGCCTAATATTTTTAATAGTATGTTTTTAAATACTGCATACTGACATGCTGCTAATGCTAGCCTAATATTTTAATATTATGCTAATATTTTAATATTATGTTTTTAAATACTGCATACTGACATGCTCCTAATGCTAGCATAATATTTTAGTAGTATGTTTTTAAATACTGCATACTGACATGCTGCTAATGCTAGCCTAATATTTTATAGTATGTTTTTAAATACTGCAGCAAATAACTTAACAGAAAGAAGAAGCAAACTACTTTTGTATTCCATTTTCATGCAAATTCTACTAAACAGCTGAATATGTAAAGTGCATTGAATTATTTACATTGATAAACCAGGATCATTTTTTTAACACTTCATTCATTTCCTGTGTCAATACTACATCATGTAAGTTAAAAATTGTTTACCATAAAAATTGTGGCATTTTCTTTCACTGCAGCTGTTGGTGTCTTTGCTGTAAAAGCTCCATTGATAGTGGGTAGGATTTTCTGTATTATTCTAAGTGATGTTTTATAAACTTTGAGGTGAAACCATATAGGTAGTTCGAGGTGGACTATTTTTTGTAGCTGACAAGCTAAAAGCTCAGTGTGGTGATTGGCAGTTTGCTCATGAATGATCAGTGTGGAGAATCTGATTTTGCTAAAAGACCCTGGTTAGCCTGATTGGTTACTTTTGAAGAAGACTCATTTCGATTAATAAGTGCATCTTCAACGTAATCTAAAGTGGCAGCTTCAGACTGATAATAACTTCTGTCTGCTTTCGTTTTTTTTTTCGTTGTGGTCTTTTTAACCATAGCTTCTTCTTTATAAATCTTTTGAGAAAGCTTTACAAAAAAAGAAAAAAGCTCAACATTTTTTGCACACTGAATTTATTTGTAGGGCTGCTAAACTAAAACAGAAATTGTATGCAGAACTACTAAGGAAAAACAATGTACCTGGCACTATACGTCTGTTGTCAGTTGTCAAACAAAAACTGTTGCTTTGATACCAGTCCTCAAATCATATATCTGAATCTAGGCTTTGTTGTACATCAGTCATTTTGTTTAATGCCCATTCATAAATACAGCTGCGGTTTATTAGCTACATTCAACAAGTTCTCCACTGCCACTTATTTTAATACCTAAAGTAAATCTTTGCAGTATTACACATGGAAACAGAAATTGGAAAAACAGCCACAATCCATTTAGCCTGGTTATTTTTTTCTTCCTGTTATACTAGAGTTGGTCTACTTCAAATAATAAAAGGCTTTATCGAGATGGTGGATGAAAGAAACACAAAGATGTGTTGCTTAGCATTTATTTATATTCATTTGTTCATCAGAGAAGGCCACTGGAGAGAAGCATCTTTTTTTTCTGGGGCCCTGTCAGTTTAAATGGCTTGTTCAGTGTCACTCAGTGGGGAAATGGAGGTGGAAGGAGTTAAATCCTGCACCCTTGACTACATGAAGCAGCTTGTTAGCAGCCCAGAGCCTTAATCTTCTGTGTTAACTGCCAGACAACAGTCCTTTCGATGGTGAAAGAGTGAATGTTCACTGTACATCTGGTTAACTTTATGGAGGATGATGGAAGTGAAAGTAACAAAAAATGATAAGGCAGACTACTGTATGCTGTTTCTAAATTTACTTATATGTGACTGATGGTGTGTTACTCCTAACAATATGCTGTTTATAACTTCATTCATTCTGGATGGAAAATTTCAAAGGCATACTCTTTTTATAAATTGTACAAACAAAATAAGCAAGATCTCCTCTCCGGAGGGAAAACCAGGACACCAAGTAAGGTTATAAGAGCTTTCATTCCCTTTATTGTTACCAAACGGAACTTCATCAGATAAAACAACCTTAAGTATTTCCTCCATTTATACACAAGTATCTCGATCATTCACTAATAAAAATACAAATACACATTAAATTCACAGTTTATAAAAAAATGTTTACACCCTCCTTTTAAAAGCTTTCCCTTTTTGTAAGGAACTTTTTTTTTTTTTAATTTTTTTGAAGAAATAGTGTATTCCTCTTACACTTGTATTCGGTTATTATCCTATATTAACCTATCTAAAAACATGGTCTTGGCATAAAACCATCTTGTTGTCCCCTAAAACCCACAATGTTTTATATGTGATAGAATATCAATTAGTAACCTATTGGCTTTAAGGACCGATTCAGTTTAAAGTATACTCTTACAACTACAGGATAGGGTGAAAAAGCCCCTCCCCCCCAAAAAAAAGTTCCTTACAAAAAGGGCAAGATTTTTCAAGGAGGGTGTAGACATGCAGATGAGATGCAACAACTCTAAACAGCTGCACTCCTTGTTGAGTTCACTGTTGTTTATCATACTATTGACTGTATAGGTAGATTTAATGCCAATCACATCATTAAGTTTGCAGATGACACCACAGTCATGGGCCTCATCAGTAATGAAGATGAAGGAGCATACAGGGAAGAAGTGAATCTACTGATTGACTGGTGTGGTAGGTTCAACCTTGATCTCAACATCACCAAAACCAAGGAGATCATAACAGACTTCAGGAGAACCCATCAATCTCACTCTCCACTCATGATTAATGGAGAGAGGGTGGAAATAGTAAGTAACACAAAATTCCTGGGAGTCCACATTGTGGAGGACTTATCCTGGTCACTTAACACCATTTACATAGTCAAGAAAGCCCACCAACACTTGCATTTTCTGCAAAGGTTAATGAAAGTTAATCGACCACCCTCCATCCTATCACCTTCTACAGGGGTGCCATAAAAAGCATCCTAATGAGCAACTTCATAGTGTGGTACAGGGGCTGTTCAGATGCAGGTCAAAAAGCCCTACAGAGGGTGGTGAAGGTTGCTGAGAGAATAACAGGCTCCAGCTTCCCAGCGATACATGGTCTATTTATGACACATTGCTACAACAGGGCTACAAAAATAGCCATTGATCCTACACACCCTGCCTATGGTCTGTTTACAAGCTTGTTATCTGGCAGATGATACTGCAGTGTGTGCTGTAAAACAGCCAGGTTCAGGAACAGTTTCTTCCCACAAGCGATTAGGTTTTTGAACTCTGGAAGCAATCTCAGGAATGTTAGTCATTGAGAAGGTCTTGTGTCAGTCAAACCATTATGGTGCAATAGAAATTATGAAATGCTTGCTCATAGTTATCTATTTACAATGTCAATCAACTGCAATATTTATCTGCTAGCTATTCTAACATATCAGAAAATAAGGATGCAATAAATAAATGTGAAATAATCAATCACTCAGCTGCTAAAAACTATAGGCATAGTAATGTATAGTAGCATGTAGTAAAATAACAGTCTAACGTAAAGTTATTATGTATGTTGCATGTGCTAATCTGCTCAGCCCCATCCATAACCACTCCTCAAAAGCTCACCCAAGAATCCTTCTCCTCTGTGGAACAATGGATTATTGATATCCAATTCATTCTAAACTCCAGAAAGACCAAATTACTCCTTTTTACCCCCAATAAATCCAAATCCACAACTCCTACCTTCACTATCACCTCCAAAAATGGGACCACAATCTCTCCCTCCCCTCTCACTAAGTTGCTTGGGGTTGAAATAGATAACAATTTAAACTTTAATGTCCATATCTCACAAACCATCACAAAGGTACATAAGAAACTAGGAACCCTATACAAACACAAACAGTTCCTATCGGTCCAAGGTAGAATCTCCTTAGCCCAAACCCACCTCTTGTCTACCCTAATGTATGCATCACCAATCTTAATTCATATCAGGAAAACAGACCTAAACAAACTAGAGTCATGTTACAATACAACTGCAAAATTCGCTATCAACTCCACTTTTAGAAGTCATCACTATCAGCTACAGTGGTTAGAACTCCCTCAGCTAATTAGCTATCACCAATTAGTCCTCACCTTCAACATAATAAGGAACCCTCAGAAAACCCCAGTCCTAAACCAACTTCTAAACCAATATTCTGCAAATCGCCCTGCTCTGCATAACCAAAGCCAATAACACTGCAGGGAAAAGTCTGTTCTCCCACACCATTGCTAGGGAATGGAATAACCTCCCCCCCAAAGTATCTCCTCTGCACCATCCATCTCACTTTTCAAGACATCACTAAAGTCACCTCTTGCAATCATAGCTCTGTCCCTATATCACATAAACACTTTTCTGCTCTCCTCCTAACTTGCCACACTTGATCTCCTCTGCTTACCTCAGCTATTCTTTACTCCCTATCAGAACTACTATCCTACAAACTATTTCTCACGCTATGACATATCTCCCAAATAGCACTATTTTCCAAATTCCATTCCTTCATTTTTGTGCTTTGTGTTACCAATAGGGAATTCAAAGTTTTGCTATCTATATACCAAGCTTGCTCAAATCAAACTAAGGTATGTAAAATCTCCTAGACTGTATATATGCCACTGTATAGAAATTTTCTGTCATTCGTGGATTGTGTTCTCATATAAAGACATGGTGCTCTGATTGTATATATGCCTCTGTACAGAGATTTTGTTGTCATTTGTTGTATTTGTACCATTATGTAATGGAGCTTTTCTCCCCGGGCCTCCGCTGTAAATGGACCTTGTTCCAGTCTGTCTTTCCGGGTAAACAAATGTAAAATAAATAAAAAAAAATAAAATAAAGATGATTTGTATGTGTGTAGTTGTCATCTCAGTATTGAGCCTGATGCACACAATTTCATTTCAGTTGCACTTGTGGAGTCTAAATGACAATAAAGTTCACTTTGACTTTGAATTTGTCTGTGACTACTTGACCACCTAGATATCCTGATAAAACTAAGATTATGTATGTGAGTTACAAAACACATTATTTCATGTTGTTTCTAAATCATAGTAAATGTTGATTGTAGTGGGGTCCCTTACTATATCATAGATCATTCCTTCTTTTCTTTCTTTTTTTGCTATATTTTTATTTCCCACAGCTGACCATCAGTGGACCCCCAGTGCCTCAAAATGATTTTCAGGTCAACCTACTCCTCCTGATCTCTCCTAGACTAGCTCTGATAAAAGTTGGGGTCAGTAAGGAGATCGAGGCATACCAAGTCTGCAACATACTGCTGCCAGGAGTGTGGTTAACTGCTGCTGTCCTTACCCCACTCCATACGTGCCTGGTAAGAGGCTGTAGGTGAAGTGTGGAATGGGCAGATCACACTGATCTGCTCCTCACTTCTGCAAGGAGTTGACATTGGCAGTTGCCCCAACCATCCATAGGAAGCACTCCGTGGTAGTTTAGCCAGCCTCTGCCAGGGAATGTTACCACTCTGTGTGCCCAGTACATGCAACCTTCCTTATCTATACCCTTCCACTCAAAGGATGTCCATCCTCACTGCCAGCACCTCAAATGCCCCAGCCACTAATTGAACCTGGTGGGAGTGAATGAAGCAGCTACCCCAAGTGCAAGCTATTAGAGTGTGTGATTGTCAGGTGCTGATGGTATAGGAGTGCAGTATCTGCATTGCTTTATGAATGCAATGCTGATACTACATTTACTGGTCAGCTCAAGCTTTGAAGTGCCTAGCATGAACTGCATATGTGTGTGTGTGTGTGTGTGTGTGTGTGTGTGTGTGTGTGTGTGTGTGTGTGTGTGTGTGTGTGTGTGTGTGTCCGTGCCTGTGTATGTGGTACTTAACTGTAGCAATCTGATAGTGACAGTTTTAGCAAGCAGCTTGCTACAGTTGCAGCAGCAGATGGGATTATTTTTTTATTTGAGAAGAACATTTTATTTATTTAGTTATTTAGGTTCATAGGTTAGTACAAAGCTAACTGCCCTTATAGGCCATTTTAAGCCTAGTCAATCACCCCATGTAAAAATCAAACCCTGCACCATGTGTCTGCAAAGTAAACACCTTAACCATTATACCACCCTCACATTTTTTGCTGTTCAACTTTGATTTCAGATGAGCAACATTGTGTGGATTTGCATAGGACACCAAATCAGCTAGCAATGGCTCTATGGATCATAGTCAGGGCTTTATCCATCTATACCACAGCATTGGCCAGAAACATTTTTAAAAGCTATTATTTGCTTTGGATAATTGGTATTAGGGAAGAGCACAGATACAACACATTTTGAGAATTGAAGGAAAATAAACTAAATAAATGCTTGTTATTTATAAACTCTATTTGTGGCGGTAGGAAATGTGACATATGCAGATGCATAGTGGTTATAAACTTAAATGCTTAACCAGTGGATTCAAAATATAAATTGATTTATATGAAATCATAGGTGGGATGACACACTACATATAAGTATGTTTCATAAAAATATAATATGCGACTCTGTAGATTAAATAACGATGACAGGGCTTTTGATGAAGCAGTTACTGAATTGTGCAGAGAGTTCATTGATAAAGGTTATTCAAGCAAGGAAGTGGATAGTTTGGTTAGTAACATATATGTCAGCAGAAAGCATAGAGCTAACCCTTATTTTTCTACTGACATTCATGCCTATAGAACAAAAAATAATAGACAGGAAGCTGGTCCTGATAGTATGAACAGACTAGGTCTGTCTTTTACCTACACTAATGATATCAATGCAATGTATGACGTCATCAGGAGGAATTGGTCTATTCTAACAGCTGATGACAATATTAGACATACTGTGGGTGATAAACCGAGGTTCATTTTTAAGAATAGGAAGTCTCTGACGCACTTGTGTTAGAAAGGCAATAGCATCCCAAGAAATATATCAAGCATTTAAGAACCTTTCCATATAGATTGTGCACAGCTTGCACTCATATAGCTACTGAACACACTTTCATCCATCCCACCACAGGGAAAAGATATACCCCTCATTTGTATGCAGATTGTTACAGTAGAGATTTAGAAGTTTATTTAGCTACTTGCACAATGTGCCCATGCTTTTATGTAGGCAAGAGAGGGAGACATTCAGAGAGCATGCACTGGATATATGAAAGACTAAGAATATAAGTGCTTTAGCTAAACATGCATACACTTATAATCCTCTACATTCATTTATATTTATGGTATTGCAGTTAGTATACAATGAGCCAAGGTTAGGGGACATTGAGAACAGAACTGAGACCAATGAATTGAGATGGATGATCTTATTATAGGCAGATAAAGGTTATGGTATCAGTGAAACTGTGCCTTTAAAACTGGTTTTGAAAGCTAGACCTATTGTTTAATTGGTTGAGTAATTGATATTGATTGATGCTTGCTTTTTACTACTATTGTATATAAAAGTTAAAATTTTATGGAGCGGATTGAGGTCTGATGAAGTGTTGTATAGGAGTGAAAGCTCTTATGGAATAAAAGTTGTTCTTGTTCTTAGCCTTGCTGTCCTCTCCTTTTATTATATTTTGATGTTTCATATAAACTCTGTTTTTTGTTTGTACTTTTTATGGGACAGTATTTGGCTACATAAGTAGATACTTTTTTCAAATTTTAATTGATTTTGGATTGTTGAAGTGGTCAAATGCATATATGAATACTGTTTCTTATAATTTGTTACTTTATTTACAATGATGGGAGGAGTAATTAGATATGAAGCTTTACTGCTGCATATTTACCAATATATATTATATTTTTAATTGCCACCATAATTATTATTTGAATCTTGTACAGGACCTTGTTACTATATAGTCTACCAGTGTTACAGAGGCTCTAAATTATGTACATAACCTCTTCTAACAATTATGTAATTATGTTTTGACTAATATGTTAAATACTATCCACAATCATAATTAAAATCAGGAGTTCAATGTATTAATCTAATTAGTAAAATGTAATGATACATTAATAAATAAACTATATAAACTGTGTAGCTGCATATATTATTTAGAAACGTTCAATGCATTCATAATGGCGTCAGTTGCAGATCTTCAGAAATGAGAGTATATACATATATAAATGATAAATACATGAAATCCTTAATTTATTCTGAATCCATCTATTTCAGTAAGGTACATAAGCAAGTAGAAAACAGTGGGAATTGGGCCTCTGTTACATTACTTAATAAGCTAAGGGAACTGGTGAACATAAATAATGTATAATATATTTAGCTATAGTTTGGTTTTTATTCACTGAGAAAATATATTTGTTTCCTTTTAGGGTAAGCAAGAACTTTTAAAATGGTTTACAGTTCTGTTATTGTTCAGACGTAATGTCCATTTAAAATTATCTAGTTAACCATTCTATTTAATGAAATTAAGGACTAAAATTTGATTTTTTTCCCTGTTGCACTTGTATATAAACTTAAAAAAAAACAAGGCATGTAGATAAATGTATATTTCTTCTATTGCTGAGGTATAACATATGTAATAAGTTACAGATCAAATGATACCAAATACTGGTATTACAATGAAAACCAATGGAATGAAGTACTTAATTTCACAAAAGATATGTGCAATCAAAATTCCAACCTCACTTTTGAAATGTCTACATTCTAAGATGAATTAACTGTTTCATAAAGTATTATACAGGATGATATTTTTAAAGCTGTAGTAAAAGCTAAAGCAGAGGAAGCCTAAGAGATGAGCCTCAGTGGAAACACAGAAAGAGACTTCACATTTCAGTCGAAATGAAAAAGATATCAGAATTTGGAAGTAAACCTGATCATTTAGAAAATCTCTTTTCCGGAACCCAGAGTTAAATCGGGTAGACTGATAAAGAGACAGAATAAGATGGGCCTGATATTCCCACTGTTCCTAAATGGTAGTTTTAGAATCCTATTGCTACTTTTTTGGGTATGGTTAAGTCGTCATCTGCTAATTCTCATTTTTAGCCACAGATAATGTTGAGTCAGAAGACGAAAACATTTAACACTGTTTCTGAGATAGTATCCTATGGGAAAGCTGCTGTAATTTACAGTCTGCATCGTACACTTTCCCAGAAAGAAGGACTACTCAGTGTGTTTTAAAGACAAAGACTTTGTACCAGGGAGATTTACGAGACACACTTCACTTTAATTTCTGAAGAACAGGTTGAGGGTGGGGGACCATCACAGGAAATGAAAGATTACCTTTGAAAAACATAAGATGAAGTTTCACTTTTCAGATTAATCTCACAACAAAATATTTTATTATAATTGTCAGGTCGTGTTTGTGATAATTAGCATTAACTGTAATGCAAATTGCAGTACCACTAAATCAGATTATTCTATGCATATTCATTGTGAAACTTCACCTCTAGTCATAACTATAAACAGAGATCAGAGAGAAATTCAGGGGAGGTATGCAACTGGCTTCTGAAAACT
This sequence comes from Protopterus annectens, assembly GCF_019279795.1. Taxonomy (NCBI): domain Eukaryota; kingdom Metazoa; phylum Chordata; order Ceratodontiformes; family Protopteridae; genus Protopterus; species Protopterus annectens. The sequence goes on along the minus strand of NC_056738.1, from coordinate 340,172,028 downwards.
ACATCACCTCTTAGACAATATTTTTCTTCTTTCTGTATGCATTTATTTACTGAAATTTAATATAAAAATTTAATCTATAAAAATTCACAATTATTAAATCACAGACTAATCTTATCAATAAACATAACACTTATTACATTCTCCATGAACTATGATAACTGTCTGAAGGTATAGACATGAATTATTTATTTATAAGTAGTTAAAGTGACATTTCATTTTAGCATTTATGGAGTACAATGTTATATGAAACACTGACGGATTCGGCACCAGGAACAAAACCACTTCAAGATTCCATGTAGAAAACTTCTTTATTCCATAAAATAAACGAGTGGATAAGCGCTTTCACGCACCGAAAGTGCGCTTCCTCAGATCTTCACAATTAAAACAATAAACTCACCTAGTATATATACTCAGTAGCAATTCAATCAAGCATCTAATTAAGTAATTGTTCAATTAATTGATTCATCTTGATTCAGTGCAAAGATTCACTTTATACACAGGAAGGCAGTATAAAACAGCTCTAGTCAGCTTCTCTTTCTGTTTCTTATATTCATATATAGAATGCATCCATAGATAAATAGTCAATAAATAAAAATAAACTTATATTCATATAATTCATATAATTTATATAATTTCTATCTTATGATGGAACATATTTTTGGAAGATCAAATAATCAGATGAAACAAATCCATTCAGTTAAAACTGTTCTAATAAATATATATATATATATATATATATATATATATATATATATATATATATAAATATATCTAAATAAATAAAGAATAAATAAATCTCATATAATAATCTGTAATGAAGTATAAATATATGTGATAAAGATCTATGTTACAAAGATATATCAAAAATGTATATTATGAATTGTATATTATAAATTGTATGTATATGTAAGGTAAGCTTCTCACTTAGACATATATATATAGAAAATATAAAAAATATATAAAAATATATGTCATGATCAATTATGTATAGTGGCAATATTTTTCATATATTGGTAATCATGATGAGCTATGTATCTATGCGACCAACATATACCTTTATATATATATATACTTATCAAAATCCATATCCATATATCTATGTAAAAATGTATAAATGGAGTACACTAAAATATTTCAGGAGAATGTATAACAATAATGTACAGTTTGTTAATTTTGTAAATGTCATGAGATGTGGCTATATAAGGTACTGGAAATTAATCTACCTGACATATTTTGAGAATAATATTCCTCTTGAAGCAGTATATTCAGAAAAAAATGCCCATATATAGAGAATGCTCTCCTGTACATACACACACACACACACACAATATATATATATATATATATATATATATATATATATATATATATATATACACGTGTGTGTGTGTGTGTGTGTGTGTATATATATATATATATATATATATATATATATATATATATATATATATATATATATATATGGATAAAATAAAATTGCTACAAATATATATATTATTATTCTTTTTATAGCTATAAAATTAATACAGGTATGGAAATATAAAAATAAATGATAAACCACTAGAAACAAATAATAACCGTTTTTCCTAATTAGCTACTAGCTCATTAAGGGAAGCTTTGAAACTCAAGATTTGTTCAGGCAGATTAGCAGGGTGCAGGCATTTACTACTGAGTTACCTTGTTTGATATGTATTATTCAGAATCCTTGAAAATAAGCAAATTATCAGTGCTTACTAGTACTACTCACCTTCATTTTTAGGTAAGGCAAAATGAGAGATAGAAAAACTACAGCAGCCATATAATAATGACATGACAGAAATAAGCACTATTCTGAAAATATTAGGTTAAGAAATATGACACCAAGAGCTATATTATAGTGCATAAAATGCAAGAATGGGTTCAGAACTGGGTAGTAACCCAAAAAAGCCTACAACTGACTCATGCAACCCCCCAGCTACATTCTGTATGAAATGCAGAATGAATGGTGCTGGCTGCATATATTTCACTCGCCACAAAGTGCTCTAAAATACAGAGAGATAGATTGTCCAGTCCCCTGGCTCATCTTTCAGAGTGACACCATTAATGTTCAATGTGCTGGCTCTCCTCTCATAATTTGCTACCTTAAATAAGCAGGACAGATCAGCCCAGCGTATCACTTATGCAGTCACTGGATATTGTCCACGATAAATCATATCCCTTTCCTAATTATCTTTCATTACAAAAGAATCTCTGATATCGCAAGTAGGAGTCTTTTTACCTTAAACTGGATATAACTAACATGAATTCATTGATTCTTCATTATCAGGTATTCTGATCTCAAACAGGTTGTGTTTTCAAGCAAATAACTTAAAGGGTAAATGACAGGAAAAGAGAAGTTTGGATGGTCTCGAAAAATTGATTATTATTTTATAGTTAACATTTTTCAAGAGATATTACATACAGATGAGAATTCTTTAAAGATTCCATGATTTAGTAAGAAACCAGAATAAGAGAGTTTACAAAACTGTATGAGGGCATTGCACCTGAAGCCCTGACACATAAAACCAGGTACATGAGTAGTGTTCATTCCTTATGTAACTGTTGTCAGCAATTATACTCACATTAGGCTTTAACTTGTTTTATAAAGCCCAGTTAAAACTCAGTCGCTAATAAAATCATTTTAATTATCAGTGATTCTTAATATTCTGAGACCACCTATAGGGAAAGTATTGTTTGTGGTAATTTTTCCAGAGATCTTATATTACTAAGTTGATAGAGGACAGTATGATTACATGTTTAACAGCTGTATCAAAGTATGTTATAAGGGATTTAAGTAAGAGGCCATATGTTTCTAATCTGATGTGTAATGGAATAATTCATCTTATGACTTATTGATACCAATTTAAGATAAAATGCAAAGACATCCTGAAGTATAGAGGACAGCGAAATTCAGTGAAATGGTATTATTATTGTTCAGGATTTATTTATTTATTTACTTCCAGTTTGGTTACCGGGGAAGTCCACTGGTTCAACATGACCCATTTTCAGTGGAGGCCCAGGGAGAAAAGCTCCAAGAAAGCATTGTACAAGTTCAATTACAATAAAATGCAGGAGTATACAAGATAACATTGTATTGAGAAACACAAACAAGAATTCCCAAAAGCATAGTTAGCAGAATCTGTTAAGAGAGAAGTTAAGGGTGATTCAGTTACTTTTGATGCAAGGGAAAATGAGCGTTGAGAGTGATTGTCAGTTAAATTACATCTATTGAGGAATCAGATTATGCTTGCTTTATATACATAATTAAAGTAGAAAGTAGAAAATTATTCACAATATTAACATTAATTACAGGTTTAGTCATGCAAGCACAGCTCTAGGAATTTTAAGTTGGTTAAAGATAGTGAAGCTAAAGAAGTTAAAGAGAGCTTGTAAAGGGTTATAGGTATGAGACTGTGGGATATTTAGAGAGCTGTGTACCAGGGGAAAGGACCCCTAGGGCATAGAGATAGCAAGAATTAAGTAGGGTGGAGGCAGGTGCATTTCCATTTAGTGGATAAGTGTTTGAAAAGTTGGCTTTTGAAGTTGTCAGAGTTAGATGTGGTTCTTAGTGTGGAGGAAAGGGAATTCCATTTTTTGCCTAGAGCATAAGAGAGGAGCAGTTGGCCAGCAGGGTGCTTAGGTTTGTGGATAGCAATTAGATTCTGGTGCTCAGATCTAAGTGTTCTGTTAGGAATATAAGGGGAAAGGATATTAGCTAGAGCAGGACATTTTGTGGGATGAAATATAAGTCTATGTGCTGTGGATAGTTGCAAGTAGTCCAGGTGGTTAGGAAATTTCTAGCCAATTCAAGGACTGAAGGGTGAGGCAATGATGGGTGGAATGTTTGGAATTGGTGGCAAATTTAGAGATTTTATTGTAGCAATTTTCTAGTTTGGAGGTCGTAGAGGCGGACAGGTTGGTTAGGCGAGGAGCACCATATAATAAGGAAGGAAAAAGATATGTAGTGGCCAGAGTATGCCTAGTGGAATTAGAGAGAAAGTGATTGTTCCTATACAACATACCTAGCTTTTGGTGGGTTTTTTTAATGTTTTGTTGAATGTGGGTGTCGAACTTGAGGTGTTCATCAACAGTTATGCCTAGGAGTTTAGCAGAAGGTACCACTTCTATGGGTGAGTTGGATTGGCTAAGGACTTTGAATTCATTTTGTTATAGGAGTAGGTCTTAGAGGGGGGAAACAGTAGGATTTTAGATTTATTTGCATTGAGAGAGAGGTGGTTTTGGTGCATTCATTTTTCTGTTGCGGAGAATGCAGTCTGAGTTTTTTTCAGCAGTTCAGAGACATTAGTAGCAGAGCAGACTAAGGTAGAATCGTCAGCATATTGAATGATTTTTGCATCTGGAATAGCAGCGTGGAAGTTATTGATGAAAATGTTGAAAAGCATGGGCCCGAGGATGGATCCCTGTGGTATGCCTGTTGGGGTAGGTAAGAAGGAAGAGATAGAGTTCTTCCATTTGACTGCCTGAGATCTGTCTGATAGATAAGTAGAGAACCAGGATAGAGTTTTTGTTGAGAGGTGAAGGTTTTAGAGATGGTAGAGTAAGTGGTTGTGGGAAACAGTGTCAAATACCTTAGACAGATGTAGTAAAACAGTAGAAACTAGGTGTCCAGAGTCTCGGGCTTGATAGACAGTTTCAAGAAAGAGAGAAGGCCAGTTATGGGGCTGTGGGCTGGGCGGAAACCATGCTGGGGGGGGTGTGAGAAGATTGTTTTGGGTTAGGAATGGCATAAGTTGGTAGTGAATGCATTTGTCAAGGATTTTAGGGATTGGGGAGAGCAGAGCAATGGGGTGGAAGTTAGAGACTCTTGTATTTTTGCCTCCTTTATGGAGAGGGATGATATAAGCTAAGTGCCAAAGTTTGGGGACGTAGGATTCATTTATGGATCTGTTTATAATGATGCTGATTTGGAGAGCAATACCATCTGCAGCATATTTTAGGTAGGAGGGAGGAATATTGTCAGGAACATTACTGCATGGTTTGAGTTTGGAAAGGAGTTTTTTTATAAAGTTTGTGGAGACAGGTTTAAGCTCAAACAGAAGAGGACAGTTGTTAGGAGAGTTTGGAGGCTGAGATTGAAGGGCAGTTGGGTTATTGTTAGGAAAAGATTTGGTAAGGGCAGAGATGCTTTCTATGAAAAAAGAATTGAATTCAGTGCCTAGTTCTGGGTCAGATTTGCTTGGGTCAGGACAGGGATTATTCTTTGTGCCTGGATGGAGGAGAGAGTTTATAGAATTCCAGAATTGCTTTGGGTTTTTATTGTTATTGGACTGGAGCTTGATATAGTAGGATTTTTTGTCCTTGGTGATTAGCTGTTTTACTAGGTTGTGGAAGCAGGGTAGTGGGCAGTTTATTATTTTGGTAGAGCTTCCAAAGTTTGTCTCTTTGGTGCATAGCCTATTTTGTTTGTTTGGAAAGGCATGGAGCTGTGTTAGTTTTTATTCTTTTATATCTTAGGGGGGCTAGGGAGTTTAGAGTGTCAAGGAAGATGGAGTTGAAGTAGTCTAAGGCTTTGTCAAGGGGAAGGGTTTTTAGAGTTTGCCAGTTAATTTGTTTGAGTAAGTTTGAGAAAGTGGTGGAGTTAAAGTTGGTGAGGTTACGAGTGTGAATGTATTGATGTTGGTATGGGGAAGAGCTAGTGGAGCGATGGATGAAGGCTGGGAGGTGGTCACTAATGGTATCTGGAATTGTGTCTGAGTTGGTTATTTTGTTAGGATTTGAGACTAGGATCCAATCTAAAGTGGAACCAGGGGGATTTGTTTTATTAGGTCGAGTGATAGAGTGGATTATTTGAGTAAAGTGGTAGAGATTGATGGATAGGGATGGAGAGGGGCTAATTATTTTGTTCCAGTCAATATTTACATCTCCTAAGATATAAGTTTCGTAGTTAATTTTTGTGGATGCCCATAAGAGAATCTCCTCAAGAGTTGAGCTATTATTACCAGGAGAGATATAGAGGGCAATGAAGCAAATATTTTTGTGCTTGTTTAGCTTAAGTAGTCCAGCAGTTAGTTTGGTGTTTTGGAATTATGGGATTGGAACTTGGAGGGGAATTAAGGTGAGGAGGTTAGAGTAGACTAGGGCAGTGCTGCCACCTTTTTTTCCTAGTTGGTCGTTTCTGAGAATATTGTATCCTTGGGGCAGGATCGCTGAGTCAGAGATGAAGGGTTTGAGCCAAGTTTCAGCTATGGCTAGGATGTCAGGTTGGTTTGTGGTTTAGCCAGGTATGGAAGTGGTGAGCTTTGTTACAAAGACTCTGTGCATTGATAGTAATGATTGTTAGGTGATTAATGTGGGAGGAAGAAGTTGAGGGGTTGGTGTTGTTATTACAGTGAGTAGGACCTGGGTTGGGATGGATATCACCGGCTTGGAATATGTTGTTGAATGAAATGTCTTTTAGACATTTTGGTTTGCTAGGAATGAGTTTACAGAGTTTTGAGATTAGATTAGGTGACAGTATCTTAGCTTTGCAGGGGAAGAGGAAGAATTTAGGGTGGAATATGTGGAGAGGGTTGGGCTGAATGAGAAAGGGGGGATATAGAGTGGAAATGTGAGTAATAGTGAGGATGAGGATGGAATTGTATGGAGGTTACTTTTGTGGGTAGTAATGGACAAGTAAGGGAGGAATATGAGCTAGGATAGCATAAGGGAATTAGGAAGAGAGAAAGGAGACAGTGGACCTTGAAGGTGTGGTGATTTAAGGAGGTCATGTCAGATGAGAGAGAGAGATAAGTGTAGATTTGAAGTGGAGAGAAAGGCTGATAATGAGAGAGGGTTTATAATGGGATTGAGGTTTTCTAGGAATTAAGGGAGAGTGGAGGAGAGTATGGGTGAGTAGGTGGAGTATGAGTGGAATAGTGTGGGAGGGAGGGATTTTGGTGGGAGGAGTTGAAGGGCGTGTAGTAACTGGGTAATATGACTAAAAGGAAGGGGCAAGTGATGAATTAGGGTAAGAGTACTGGGGTGGGTGGGAATTGGGGCAGGGTAGGGGAACTGAGTGAGCCCATAGGGTGAACGGAGCGGGAAGATAAAAAGAGGAGACTGCAGCAGAAAAAACTAACAGCAAGAAGCAGTTGAAATAACTAAAGAGAGGAGGTTTGTACTAGATTATATGATTCTTTCTTATTTTACTTTTCAGGCAAAATATTTTAGTCAGCTCTTACTGAGGGAGACTGAGTAAGGAGGGAGGGGATATTACCAGGTGTGAATATTAGATCACAGCTGGCTCTAGTGTGAGGATTAAGCCTATTGGGTATATAAAGAGTGACTGGCGGGGTTGCATAGGCAAGTGCTGCCACCTAGAGGTGGAGGGAGATAGTGAGCAGCAGGGATGAATCAAAAATATTCTAAGATAGGGCTAACAGGAGGGGGAGAAGGCAAGCGGTCTGCGTGGGCTGCTAAAAATGCACACACGGAAGGTCAGACTAACTCAAAGGAAGTACAACAAGTTAGCAGAGAATTAGTTGTAAGCACATACATTTACTCAGTCTTGTAGGGGGGGGTCTTCTTAGTGGCAGCTTTCAAAGTACCAGGCAAGCAGGTAAACTCAAGGTGTCTTCAGGAGTTTGCCAGAGGTATTTCTTTGCCTAAAATGTAGGGAGGAAGCACCTGGGGCAAGTTACTTTAGAAAAGAGAGAGACACAACACAGACTTAGTTAAATTGCAGGTAAAAAGGTAAGAATAAGGGAAGGAAGGGGGACCAGAAGGCAGAGTAGAGCAGAGTGGATAATAAAGCAGAGCACAGATAATGGAGGATAGGCTATAGAGAGGTATTACTTGAGCTTCAGAAATGAGATTTGAATAGTAACGGTTGTTTTGCAGCTAAGTTATATATTAGAGACCCAGGACAGTTAGAGAGGAAGTAGTTGTTCCACAGTAAAGCATGGAGTAGACAGTAGTAAGCAAACCAATATCCAGTAGAAATACAGTATTAATTCATCATTACAGTAAAACTATAGCATTAAAATAGCAATTCAAACAGCTTCAGAACAGTGTAAAAAAACAGTCATTTGATGCCCTTACAAACGGTCAGAATTGAGCAACGTGAGAATAATACATTTAAACTGAAATAACTTCCAACAATATAGTGAAATCACGGGAGTATTTCAACAGTGCAGTAGTTTAAAGGTGAAAAATAAAATAACAGCTTTAGAAATGTATATATGTCGCGTGGTGCCCATAAAACACAATGCACAGAGAAAAAAAACAGTTGTCCTGTGATATGCACGGTAAAGATTATGAAAATAACAGGCGTTCAGTAGAGCGTCTTTTGGATAGTAAAAACAGGCATATAGCTGTGCAATTTTAGTTTGGCGTGCTTTATCACATGCAGTAAAGTTTTTAAGCAGGCGTACAGCAATACAGTTAAAGACTATAAAGGTGGGCATTCAGCTGTGCACTTTAATTATGCTTGCTTTTTGTTTTATGCAACGCTATTTCCAGAGACTATATATTGGCCACGTGGTGCACTAAATGGACACAAATAGTAAAAAGTAACCACTGTGCCTGTAATTGAATGAGCTAAACATAAAGTAACAGGCATTCAGCACTTCACTTAGTGGTATTCTTTTAGCAGGATAAATATAGTAGAATAAACCGGAAAGTTTATGCAGGCGACTATGCCGTTCACCCAGTATACTTTAAATTGGGGCAACAGAGTTAATACGTAGCCTCACTAGACCCATTAAAGCAGCTTGCAGGAGTAAAACTATGATTTAGTATGTTACAACGTGAGCTGCAACATCTTAGTTGATTGTTACATAAGCAGTAGAGGGGAAGATGCCAACACAAGCAGCAGTAACTAATAATTTCTTTACATTACACATTTTCAGACATTACATTCATCTTTAAAATGGCCACAGATATAAAAAGAGAAGTACTGGACAACTTCTCCTCTCCTTCTCCTTAGGTAATAGGTTCATAGGTTCATAGGTAGGTACTAGGCTATTGGCCCAAAGGCCTAAGTAAGCCTAGCCAACAAGGTTCCCTGGCTTATGCCACCCAAGAAAGTTATTTTCCTGTGCCCCTGTCGAGCAGAGCCACAGAAGTGATCCCCGGGGTGTATTTCCTATTTCCCATCCACTTATCAAAATTTTTCTTGAAGAGTGCTAATGAGGAACATTGTTTGACATAGATGGGTAGCTTGTTCCAGAGTATGGGAAGCCCCTGGGACAGGAACCTATCCCTCCAGCATGTCCTGTTTATTATGGTGACAAGGTTTAGATCCCTAGAGTGTGTAGCTTGGAGGGATTGGGATTTCTTTAGGTGTACCATGTCCAACAGCTCTGGGTTTGACATAGCTTTATATGTTAGGCAGAGATCACCTCGGAGTAGGTGATATGCTACAGAGTAAAGCTGGAGTTTTTTGAGACGGTCAGTGTAGAGCACCTGTTTGAGGCCAGTAATCCTCTTTATGAGGTACTTCTGTGGCCTTTTCAGTTGCTGCAGATGTCTTGTGAGGTACATTCCAAAAGGGGCCTTGTACTCTATAATGGGTCTAATGAGTGTCGAGTAGAGGGGAACAATGACCTCTTTTTTCCTAGACGAGAACCCTTTTGTGATGAGGTATGCCACGTAGAAGGATTTCCTGACTACTGTGGTGATGTGATTATCAAAGGAGAGACTACTGTCCACCTGGGTCCCCAGGTCTCTTAGCACACATCCGGCATTAAGTAGACTGCCGCCTATGTGGTAGTTCATGGGTACAGAGTTTTTACCAAAGGGGATGACAATGCACTTTTTGGCATTGAGCTTGAGGCTATGGCTCTGACACCAGGCATCTGTCTCAGTGAGGCCCTTCTGTAGGATGTCCACATCATTTGGGGACTCAACTATGGCTCCTAGTTTGCAGT